>NW_024081444.1:406396-628458 GCF_003009895.1 Hyaena hyaena | reverse complement strand
GCTCTTATTTGTTGGGAGATTTTTGATAACTGATTCGATTTCTTCACTCGTTATGGGTCTGTTCATATTTTCTATTTCTTCCCATGTGAATTTTGGTAGTGAGTGTGTGTTTAGGAATTTATCCATTTCTTCTAAGTTGTCCAATTTGTTGGCATATAATTTTTCATAGTATTCCCTGATAATTGCTTGTATTTCTGAGGGGTTGGTGGTAATAAGTCCATTTTCATTCATAATTTTGTCTATTTGGGTGCTCTCTCTTTTCTTTTTGATAAGTCTGGCTAGAGGTTTGTCAATTTTGTTTATTTTTTCAAAAAACCAACTCGGTTTCATGGATCTGTTCAATTGTTTCTTTGGTCTCTATGTTGTTTATTTCTGCTCTAATTTTTACTGTTTCTCTTCTTCTACTGGGTTTAGGGCGTTCTTGTTGCTCTGCCTCTAGTTCCTTTAGGTGAGCTGTTAGATTTTGGACTTGCGCTTTTTCTAATCTCTTGAAATAGGCCTGGAGAGCAATGTACTTTCCTCTTAGGAGTGCCTTTGCCGCATCCCATAGATTTTGGATTGTTGTGTTCTCATTTTCATTTGTTTCCATATATTTTTAAATTTCATCTCTGCCTGATTGTCCCATTCATTCTTTAGTAGGGTGTTCTTTAACCTCCATGTTTTTGGAGGTTTTCCAGACTTCTTCCTGTGTTTGATTTCAAAGAATTATAACCATGAGAGACTCTTGAATGCTGACAAAAACTGAGGACTGATGGATGTGGGGATGGGGAGGGTGGATGGGCATGGAGAGGGCACTTGTGGGGATAAGCACTTGGTGTTATATGGAAACCAACTTGACAATAAACTATTTGTAAAAAAAAAAAAAGAAACCCAACATATTTTGTATATTAATTTTGTATTCTGCCACCTTTACTGAGTTCATTGACTAGTTTGAACAGTTTTTTTGTTAGACTTTTAAGGTTTTTCTATTTACGGCATCTAGTCATCTGGAAATAGTAACAATTTTACTCCTACTTTTCCAATTTGTATGCTTTTTATTTCTTTTTTTTTTTTTTTTTTGCCTAATTGCTGTGGCCAGAACTTCTGATAATATGTTGAATAAAACTGGGAAAAGAGTGGGCATCATGTCTTGCTTTTGATCTTAGAGGAAAATCTACCAGCTTTCCACTACTGATGATTGTTGAGTATGATATTAGCTGTGAGTTTTTCTTATATAGTGTTTATTATATTGAAGTAAGTTCCTTATGTACTCGCTTGGTTGTATGTTTTTATCAAATGGATGTTGAATTTTGTTAAATACTTTTTTCTGCATCTATTGAGATTACCATATGATTTTAACCTTTTAGTAATACGGAGTATCACAATGATTGATTTATAAATGTTGAACCATCCTTGCATACCTAGAATAAATCCCACTTAATCATGGTGTGTTATCCCTTTAATGTATTTCTGACTTCTGTTTCTTAATTTTTTTGTTAAGTCTTTTTGCATCTATGTTCATTCATCAGGGATATTGGCCTGTAGTATAAATAATAATAATAATATAATATAATAACCATTATTTATTGTGTATGGTGGTCTTTCTGGTTTTGGTATCAGGGTAATCATTCATAAAATGAGTTTGTAAGCATTACCTCCTCTTCAAGTTTTTGGAAGAATTTGAGAAAGACAGGTATTAAATGTGTGAATGTTTGGTAGAATTCATCAATAATGACATCTGGTCCTCGACTTATGTTAGAAGTTTTTTGAGTACTGATTTAATCTCTAGATTTTCTGTTTCCTCATGATTCAGTCTTGGAAGAGTGTAAGTTTCTAGGAATTTATACATTTTTTCTAGGTTGTCCAATTTGTTGGCATTTAATTGTTCATACTAGTCTCTTATGATCTTTTGTATTTCCATGATATCAGTTGTAACTACTTTTCCATTTCCGATTCTAGTTATTGGAACCTGTCTTTTTTATATTTGGTGAGTCTAGCTAAAGGTTTGTCAATTTTGTTCATCTTTTCAAAGAACCAGATCTTCATTTTATTGGTCTTTACTATTGTCTTTTTAATCTCTATTTCATTTATTGTCATTCTGATCTTTATAATTTTCTTTCTTCTATTAACTTTGGGTTTCATTTGTTCTTTTTCTAGTTCCTTGAGGTGTAAAGTTAAATTGTTTGAGATTTCTTTTGTTTCTTGAGTTACTCCTGTATTGCTATGAACTTCCCTATTAGAATTGCTGTTTACTATAGTCTATAGTTTTGGCACCTGTGTTTCCATTTTCATTTGTCTCCAGGTGTTTTTTGATTTCCCTTTGATTTCTTCTATAACCCAACAGCTGTTCAGTAACGGTTGTTTAATCTCCACATATTGGTAGATGCTTTCAGTTTTTCTTGTAATTGATTTCTAATTTCATACAATTGTAGAAAAGATGCGTGATATAATTTCAATTTTCTTGAATTGGAGACTTCCTTTGTAGCCTAATGTGTTATCTGTCCAGAAGAATGTTCTATATTCACTTGAGAAGAATGTGTATTCTGCTCTGTTTGGGGGTGGTATGTTCTGTTAATTTCATCTGGTCTAATGTGTCTTTTAAGGTAACTGCTTTCTTATTGATTTTTTGTTTGGATGATCTATCCATTGATGGAAGTGTGGTGTTGAAGTCTCCTATCATTATGTAATGCCCCTCTTTGTCTTTTATTACAGTTTTCATTTTAAAGACTATTTTGTCTGATATGAATATAGCTACATCAGCTTGCTTTATATTTCTATTTGCACAGAATATGTTTTTCCACCTTTTACAGTTCATCTGTATCTTTACTTCTGAAGTGCGTCTCCTATAGAAGAACATCTTTTCTACCACAGCTGTTCTATATTTTTGATTTAACAATTTAGTCCATTTAATTTGAAGTAATTGTTGCTAAATATGTACTTATTGCCATTTTGTTAATTGCTTTCTGGTTGTTTTTGTAGTTCTTCTCTATTCATTTCTTCTTTGATCTCATATCATGATTTGATGACTTTTTAAGTTTTATATTTAGATTTTTTTCTCTCTTTTTGTGTGTGTATTTACTGTAATTTTTTCTTTCTGGTTACCATGAGGTTCACACATATGTATATATGAGTCTATTTTTAGTTGATAGCAACATAGTTTGAACACATTCCAAAATTACATTTTTACTTCCCTCCCTCATGTTCTATGTTCTCTATGTCAAATTTTACATCTTTTTATTTTATGTATCCTTTAGCTAATATTGTAGCTTCAGTTAATTTTACTACTTATGTCTTTTAACCTTCATAGTATCTTTGTAAGCGATTAATCTACCACTTTTACTATATATTTAACTTTTCCAATGACATTTTTACTTTTGTATGTTTTCTTGTTACTAGTGCCATTTCTTCAGCTTAAAGAAGACTCTTTAATATTTCTTATAAGACCAGTTTAGCAGTGATGACCTCCTTTAGTTTTGGTTGCCTGGAATACTTTTGATCTCTTCTCTAATTCTGAATCATAACCTTGCTGGGTATTCTTGGAAGTGTTTTCCTTTCAGCACTTTGAATATGTCATGATGCTCCCTTCTGGCCTGCTAAGTTTCCGCTAAAAAACCTGATAAGCTTATGGGGTTTCTCTTGTGCATAACAATTTGTGTTTCTCTTGCTGCTTTTAAGGTTCTCTCTTTAACTTTGATACTTTGATTATAATGTATCTTGGTGTGGATCTCTTTGGGTTTATCTTATTTAGATTTCTCTATGCTTCTCAGACCTGGATGTCTGTTTCATTTCCTAAGTTAGGGAAGTTTTCAGTCCTTATTTCTTCAAGTAAGCTTTCTGTTCCTTTCTTTTTCTCTTCTTCTGGGGCACCTATAATGTGAATGCTTCATGCATTGTTGTCCTATAGGTCTCTTTAGTTATTTTCATTTTTAAGAATTCTTTTTTCCCTCTTTTCTGTCTGGTTAAGTTCCATTGCTTTGTCTTCCAGCTTAGTGACTTGTTCTCCTGCTTCATCCAGTCTGCTGTTGAACCCCCCTAGTGCATTTTTCAGCTTTGTGACTTAATGTTTGGTACTTTCTTATGTTTTCTATCTCTTTGTTGAAGTTTTCATTGTGTCCAACCATTCTTCTGAGTTCAATGAGCATCTTATTTATTTTTTTTAAGTTTATTTATTCAGAGAGAGAGAGCATGGGACAGATTGAGAGGAAGGGAGAGAGAGAAAATCTTAAGCAGGTGCTGCACTGGCAACATGGAGCCCAATGCGGGGCTCAAACTCATGAACCCTGAGATATAACCTAAGCCAAAATCAAGAGTTGGATGCTTAACTGACTGAGCCACCCAGGCACTCCCAGTGGGCATCTTTATGCCCATTATATTGAATTTTTCATCAAGTGAGTAATCTTTATATTTTTAAGGTCTTTGACGTTTTGTTTTATTCTTTCATTTGGAATATATTTCTCTATTTCCTCATTTTACTTGACCCTATGCTTTGTTTCTGTGTATTAGGTGAAACAGCTACTTACCTCTGTCTTGGGGGAGTGGCCTCACGTAGGTGATGAAGCTTCTCATTTAATCTTGCTTTAAGCCTTGGTTGGCTCTCAAACCTTTGAGATCGTCTGAACCACTTGATTTATTCTCGGTATGTCCCCATTATTGAGAGTGTGTTAAGACCTGTCAATGTTCCAAAGGGAGGAATGTCATTTAGTGCCTAGTTTCAGGCTCATTGGGAGCCAGGTTCTTGGGCCACAGTTTTTAAAGTATGCAAATATATACAGTGCTGTGCGGCTGCAGTTGTAATCCTTGCTGGCTTCCAGACCAGGAGATCTGGAGGTGTCCTCTGGGTGACAGTTGTAAAAATCATTGGCAAAGCTCTTTCTAGGAGGTCTTGTCAAGCTGTAGTAGGGCCAAACAGGCATGCAAAGACTGTGTCTACCTTCTTATACTCTTTGGGAGTGTCTCTTTAGCCTCTAAATGTGAGGGAAACTTGCAGCCTCAGGCTGAAGCTCCAGGCTAATAAGTCTTTATGGGAATAGTGGGTTGTTTTTGTCTTTTGTTTTGTTTTGGTTTTTGTCTGTCTGTGTAGTGCCCTGGGGATGCTGGACTGCCAAGAACTTTTTTTTCTGATTGTTACATGCATGCTGAGCTCAGGAATACCAACTTTCTTGGCTTCTAGGGCTAGGAAGTCAAGGGGCATCCTCTGAGTGGATTGTGCCTTTCCGTTGGTTTTGGCTAGGTGTCTGGAGAATGTAGGAGGTGGGCATACTTGCCAGCTTTAGAAAAGCAGTGGGAAAATGTCTTGAGTATGTGCACCTGAAGGCTTCAGGAATGCAGTGGGAGCAATAGAATGCCACCACCACTCCTGTTCACCAGTCCCAGTCAGGGAGGGGAAGAGTGCTGCACATGTCTATGCACTCCAGCACCAGCAAGCAGAGGGTTAGTGCCATGACTGCTTGTCCTTGCCCATCTGAACAAGGGTGCCACACTTGAGCTCACCAACTTTTGCTGGCAGGGTAGGTAGAGAGTGCAAAAATGGTGTCTTCCAGCACCTTCATCTCCAGGGAGTGTTTCTACTGTCCCTTGCCTTTCCAGCAGATGCTTTTTGATCAGAAAATGTATCTCCTTCACATACAGTCTACTTGCTTTTCACACTGCTATTTTTTTTTTTTTTTTTTTGCGGGGTCTTGGGGCAACTGAGACTGCATGTGAGCCCTTTAAAAGGGGAATCTCAGTTTCCCATAGTACTTTTGGTCCCTTGGATGTCAGCCCTGTTGGTTTTCTAAACCACACAAAATTTGAGAACCCATCTCTTCAGTGTAAATCCCAAAGACTACCTATCCTCAAATGTCTATTTGAGGCATCAACCCCTCAGAGAGAAGTGCTGGGCTAGTGAGATTCTTTCTCTATTGTTCATTGCCATGCCAAGGCTGGGGTTGTTGGTGAGGTTGTGTCTCTCTTATCTGTCTCAATGTGGTTTTTTAAAATCATTTTTTGTGGAGAAACAATATATCTAGTTTTCAGATACTTTTCAGAGGTAAATGGTCCACTTGTAGTTGTAGATTTGGTGTATCTATGGAAGGATGTGAGTTCAGGATCTTTCTGCACCACCATTTTTCAGAAATCCCCCAAAATATGCATTCTTAAGTGTGCCTATAAGAGTCCACATGCTATGCCAGAAAACACAGATGAGTAAAAGTAAAAGGATTGAACTTGTACAAATGTGCTCTTTCATCACAATAGGGAGTATGGAATTAATAACAGAAAGAAATTTGGGAAATTTAAAAATATGTGGAAATTAAACAATATACCACTAAATAACCAATGGATCAAAGAAGAAAGCAGAGGGAAATGAAAAAATACTTAAGGATGAATGGAAATGAAGACACAACACATCAAACCTTATGGAATGCAGCTAAGGCAGTGCTTGGTATAAATTCCTACATTCAAAAAGAAGAAAGATCTCAAATCAACAACTTAAGACACACAAAAGAAGAGAGAACTAAATCCAAAGCAAAAGCATCAACAAGTTCGATTAGGGCAATAAGCCAAACCGAAAGTAAGAAACTTTTATTCACTTTTTGTGACTGTTCAGACAAAAGGCAAAAGAGAATGTTCTGGCTCTCCAGTGTTCCAGTATGCTCCAAGGAGCATATTAAGTGAAAGTGAGCAGACCGATGGGGGGAATATTTTCACTGCCTAGGAGCTCCTCCCTCCTTGCCAAAGACACTTGTCCTTTTATGACCCTGATGAGACCAGAGGGATAAAGAAGGAGAAGGTCTAGGAATGAAAAAGTACAGTTCAGCATGGAGAAAATGCTTCAGCCTACTCTGTCCCCACCCCCAAAGGAGGCCTCTTCACAGAGGCATGGGCTAGGAATGCAGATATGCATATAAGCATTGTTGGCTCAGCTAGCCTAACTCTTTTATTGCAACTCCCTCCAGAGACTGCAACATCTTGGCTGTGCCCCAAGTCTGGTGTGGAGAGGCAATTCCCCCTATGGCCTTGCAGGTAAAGCTTTGTCAAGCTTGAAAAATTGCACATAAGATTTTGGCCTGAACTCCTCAGAAAAAAGGAAATAATATGGGCTATAGTGCAAATTAATGAAATGGAGAACAGAAAAATAAGAGAAAAAAGCAACAAAACCAAATTTTGGCTCTTTGAAAAATTCACAAAATTGATGTACCAGTAGCTAGATTTACCCAGAAAAAATGAAAATGAAAATCACTAAAGCCATGGATATGTGTGCCTGCAACCAAAGATGGGCTAGTTGGGCCTAATATGATTTCTGGTATCCTGTCTTGGGTCTTAATCTCCCTGTGGGAGGAAGCCTCTCCCCTTTCAGGTTCTTCTTTTGAGCTTTAGGAGGCCATTTATCTCTTACCTTACAGCATTATTTTCTTCTTGATGGACTTTATGGCTTTGGCTCCTGGGGAACTTGTTTCTCTCTGGTCTATTTTCTATTCACCTAAAATCTATTTCCTAGTCAGTTATAAGGGGTTCATTTTATCCTTGGAATGTAGGTTACTTTTGCCCCCAGATAGTCTCACTATTGGTCTGCTGACCTTCATGACAACCTCTTTTATTCCAGAAGACTGTCTTGCACATAGGCCCTATTAAAGTTCACAGAAGATTTCTGTCTTTTGTTATTTAAGTCTTTGAAAATTCTAAATAGGCTGTGGTTTCAGTAAGATGATGGTGACTGGGAGGCTATAGTTCATAGCTCATCAGCTAAGCAGAGATGAGTAGTATGCTGAGTCTCATGAAACCTCAAACTTGTCCAACTCAGTTTGTAGCTCTCTCTCCTTCTCCAGGTTATTTTAGCTGACTCATTTCAAGTTGCTCTGTTTCAATTTATAGAGTGGTCATCCATAACTTGTAGCTACTGAATGAAAACATGCCTCAGCAACAAAAGTATTTTCCATCAATAGTAAGATAATGAGCACTCCCTCAAAGGAGGCATTCTAGGCCAAGTGAGGTAGTAGGCCATGAATAAAAGGAAGTTAGATGGAGAACCTTGTTTCTATATCTATACCTACATATGAAATTTTGCTGCTGGTAGACTATAATAAATTATGTGTATACAATAAAATAGATATGTATGAATAAGCTATATAGATAATGTAATACCTAGAACAACCACTAAAAGAATTAAAGAAACAAACATATCCCAAACTACTATAGATAAATCAAAAAAGAATACTAAAAATGTTCAAGTAATCTATAGGAAAGCAGGAAAATAAAACAAAGAAACAAAACAAAAAACAAATAGAAAAATATAATAAATGGCACATTTAAGCTCTATCATATCAATCAACTATATTAAATCTAAATGGTCTAGGTATACGAATAAAAACACAGAAATTGGCAGAGTGGATAAAAATATCCTGGCTCTGGGCACTTGTTACACTGTTGGTGGGAATGTAAACTGGTCCAGCCGCTCTGGAGAACAGTGTGGAGTTTCCTCAAAAAATTAACAATAGAGCTCCCCTATGACCCAGCAATAGCACTGCTAGGAATTTACCCAACAGATACAGGAGTGCTGAGGCATAGGGGCACATGTACCCCAAAGCTCATAGCAGCACTTTCAACAATAGCCAAATCATGGAAAGAGCCTAAATGTCCATCAAATGACGAGTAGATCAGGAAGATGTGGTTTATCTATACAATGAAATACTACATGGCAATGAGAAAGAATGAAATCTGGCCATTTGTAGCAATGTGGATGGAACTCGAGGGTGTTATGCTGAGTGAAATAAGTTAGGCAGAGAAAGACAGATACCATAGGTTTTCACTCATACATGGAACAGGAGAAACTTAACAGAGGACCATAGGGGAGGGAATGGGGAAAAATAGTTAAGGATTAGGAGGGAGGCAAACCACAAGGGGCTCTTAAATACTGAGAACAAACTGAGGTTTGATGAAGGGTGGGGGAGAGGGGAAAATGGGTGATGGGCATGGAGGAGAGCACTTGTTGGGATGAGCATTGGGTGTTATATGGAAACCAACTTGACAATAAACTATATTTAAAAAAATTTTTAAGTAAAAAAAGAATATCCTGACCCATGGCCAGGATATACCTTGTATAAGAAACTAACTTTTAGGGCACCTGGGTGGCTCATTTGGTTAAGCATCCAACTTTGATTCAGGTTGTGATCTCACAGTTTGTGAGTTCGAGCCCCGCATCAGGCTCTGTGCTGATGGCTCAGAGTCTGGAGCCTGCTCTAATTCTGTGTCTCCCTCTCTCTGTACCCCTTCCTTGCTAGTACTCTGTCTCTCTCTCTCAAAATTAAATAAACACTAAAAAATTGTTTAGTAAAAGAAACTAACTTTCAATTCAGTGACATAGGTATGTTAAAGTAAAATGATTGTAAACATATGACATGCCAACATTAACGAAAGAAAACAGAAATGCTATATAATATACACTTTGGAACAAAAAAATTTGTCATGGAAAAAGAGGGATATTACATGAAAAAATAATTAATCCATCATGAAGACATGGCAATCCTAAATGGATCAAACAATACAGCTGAAAGAAAAGCTGCAAAAACTGATTGTCACATAGAATAGTCCAAACTATAATTGGAGACTACAATATTCAATACTAATCAATTGGTAGACAGAAAATCAACAAGATATAGAACTCAATATTATCAAACAACAGGATCTAATTGACATTTATAGAACACTCTACCAAATGATAGTAGAATACAGATTCTTTTCATGTACCTATGAAACGTTCACCCAAACAGACCATATTCTGGGTCATAAAAGAAATCTTAATGAATTTAAAACAATCAAAATGTGAACACAATGGAATCAAACTAAAAATGAAAAAAGAAAGAAAACTGGAAATTTTCAACTACCTATAAACTAATGAACACACTTGAAATAATCCAGAGGTCAAAGAGAAAGTCTCAATGACAATCAAATAATATATTGAACTGAATAAAATGAAAGTACAACTTAGCAAAATTGGAAGAATGCAGCTAAAGTAGTGCTGGGAGGCACCTTTACAGCATTAAAGTGCTTACATTACAAAACAAAAAAATCCAAATTAACAATCTAAGCTCCCTCCTCAACAACCGAGGAAAAGAAGAGGACAATAAACCCAAAACAAATATAAAGAAAGAAATAATAAAGATAAGAGATGCCATGAAGTTGAAAATAGAAAAACGAAAAGAAACAAAATGCTGGTTTTCTGTAAAAAAAATCAGTGAAATTGATTAACTAAGACTGAGAAAGACACGAAGAAGAAAAGATACAAATGTCTAATGTAAGAAATAAAGCAGAGAATATTCAGTACAGAACCTGAAGACCTAAAAAAGATAATAAGGAAATTCAAATAACAATTCTACACATCTAAATTCAACAATTTAGATGAAATAGCCCAATTCCTTGAAAAAGACAAACTACCACAACTCATTCAATGTGAAATAGGTAATTTGAAGAACCCCGTAACTATTAAGGAAATAGTACAAAGGAGTCTTTAACTACATGTAGTTTCACTGGAGAATTATACTAACATTTAAAGAAGATTTAACATCATTCTACATAATCTTCTCTGGGAAAATAGAAGAAGAGGGAACACTTGTCAACTTATTCTATGAGATCTGTGTTATTATGATACCTAACCCAACAACAGTACAAAAAATAAAACTAAAGACTAATAGCCCTTGTGGACATAGATGTCACAATTCAGAACAAAATATTAGCAACATATCAAAAGAATTATACACAGAGACACCTGGGTGGCTCAGTCGGTTGGACGTCCGACTTCGGCTCAGGTCATGATCTCACATTCGTGGGTTCGAGCCCCTTATCGGGCTCTGTGCTGACAGCTCATAGCCTGGAGCCTGCTTCGGATTCTGTGTCTCCCTCTCTCTCTGCCCCTTCCCCTCTTATGCTCTGTCTCTCTCTGTCTCAAAAACAAATAAAATGTTTAAAAAAATTTTAAAAAAGACAAAAGAATTATACACAGTGAGTAAATTTGTCTTATCCCAAGGATGAAAAGTTGATTCAAAATTAAAAACCAACCAATGTAATCTACCATATCAACAGATTAAATAAGAAAAGTAATGTGATTTTTTACCAATTGATCAGAAAAACATTTGATAGAATTCAATACCCACTCATTATAGGAAAAAGAAAACCTCCCAGAAAAATAGAAATAGAGGGTAAATTCCTGTACTAGACAAAGAACATCTAAAAACTCACAGCTTAAATTACATTTAATGGTGAAAGACTAATTGTTTTCCCCTTAAGATCAAGAGAAAGGCAAGTGTGTCCATTTTAGCCAGTGTTATTCAGCATAATTTTGGATGTTCTAACCAATGCAATAAGGCAAGAAAAAGATATAAAAGCACTGAGACAAGAAAAGAAGAAATAAAACTTTATATGCTGACAGCATGTTTGGTCACCCAGAATAATCTAGAACTAACAGGTAGTTTAGGAAAGTTACAGGATACAAGATATACCTGTATCTAAAATAAAATGTATAATATCATTTATAATTGTTCCAAAGAAGATGAAATATTTAGTAGTAAATTTAATAAAACACACAATATTTGCATTCTGAAAATTAGGAAATTCTGAAGAAATTGAAGATCTAAATAGAAGAAATCAAAGATCTGAATAATGGAGATGATTACCATGTTCAAGGACTGGAAGGCTCAGCGTTGTAACAATGCTGGTTCTCCCTAAATTCATATACAGGTTTAATGCAGTCCTTATTAAGATATCCACAGTATTTTTGTAGATATAGGCATGATTATCCTAAATTTTATATGTAAAGGCAGAGGAGCTAGAATAGTAAAACAATTTTGGAAGATAAAAATATAATGTGAAATGTCACTGTACCTGCTTTCAAGACTAATATTCCAGTAATTAATACTGAATGGTGTTGACAGATGGGTACATAGGTAAACTGAATAGAATAGAGAACCCAGAAAAAAAAAAAAAACAACTCACATGAGCAAGGCCAGCTGATTTTTTTTACTACGGCACAAACACAATTCAGTAGAAGGATAAATGGTGCTAGAGTAATTTGATAACCATTGGCAAGAAATATAAACTTTGACTGAAAACTCACATTTTATACAAAATCAACGCAAGTTAGATCACAGATTTAAAAGTGTAGAGATTTTAGAGGACAAAATAGGATAAAAATTTCAAGCTATGGGTTTTGAAGAAAAAGATTGCTTCATATCTAAGAAGATATGAAAAAAAAGAAAAAAAAAGAAGATATGACATCAAAATCATGAACAATAAAAATTTTTAAATGATACATTGGACTTCAGCAAATTAAAATTCTTTGCTTTGCAGAAGAACTTGTTGAGAGGGTTTGAAAAAGCTAAAGATTGGGGCCCCTGCATAGCTCAGTTGGTTAAGTGTCCGGCTTCGGCTCAGGTTACAATCTCACTGTTAGTGAGTTCAAGCCCCACATCAGGCTCTCTGCTGACATCTCAGAGCTTGAAGCCTGCTTCAAATTCTGTCCCTCTGCTCCTCCCTCACTCATGCACTCATGCTCTGTCTCTGTCTCTCAAAAAGAAAAAAAAAAAGCTAAAGACTAGAAAAAACATTTGAAAGCCATAAATCTGACAAGATCTTATATCTAAAATATGAACTACTTTCAAAATTCAATAATAGAAAAATAATCCATTTGGAAAATTGCAAAATACATAAAGAGATATTCACAGAAGATGACATACAGGTAGGTGTCAAAGAAGCACATGAGAAGATATTCAACGTCTCTAGCTACTAAGGAAACACAAAATAAGATATCACTATATACCTATTACAACAACTAAGATTTTAAAAAAATACTGACAATACTAAATACTGTTGTAGATGAAAACTGATTCTTTCATATATTCCTGGTGGGAATGTAAAATGGTACAGGTACTCTAGGAAGTAATTTGGTATTTTGTTAAAAACATCATGGGACGCCTGGGTGGCTTAGTCGGTTAAGCGTCCGACTTTCGCTTTGGTCATGATCTCACGGTTCGTGGGTTCGAGCCCCGCGTCGGGCTTTGTGCTGACTGCCAGCTCAGAGCCTGGAGCCTGTTTCAGTCTGTGGCTCCCTCTCTCTCTGACCCTCCCCTGCTCGCGCTGTCTCTCTCTCTCTCTCTCTCCTAGAAATAAATAAAACATTAAAAAAAAATTAAAAAACAAAACAAAACAAAAAACCCCACATCATATACTTACCATGTAAACCATCAGTTACACTGCTGGGCACTTATCTCAGAGACATAAAAATTTCTGTCAACACCAAGGCCTGTACATGATTGTACATAGTAACTTTATGTGTAATAGCTCCAAACTAAAAAAAAAAAAAAGAAACTATCTCTAATAGATGATGGTTAAATAAACTGCAGTACAGCCATACCATGGAATGCAATTCAACAATAAAATGGAATAAATTAATGATACCTGGAACATTCAGATTATTATATGTTAGAATATAGAATACTATAGGAGTATAGAATATAGAATTATATTATTATGAATAGTAAGAGCAAACATCAAAGGTACACATGTTGCATAACTCCATTTATATAGCATTCTCAAAAGTAATAGAAAATAGATTAGTGGTTGCCAGGGATTAAGGATGGTGAAGGGAGGAGTAGGTATGATTATAAAGTGTAACACAAAGGAGGCCTTTACAGTGATGGAACAGTTCTGTATCTTGTCTGAGGTGGTGGTTGCTGGAATCTACACTTCTGATAAAGTAGCATAAAACCAGCATACACATTGCTACTTTTCTGGCTTTGATTTTGTGCTATACTTATGTAAGATGTAACCATTGGGAATAGCTGGGTGAGGGTTCATGAAACCTCTCTGTACTATCCTTGCAACTTCTTATAAATCTATTATTATATCAAATATAATGTTTTTTACAGTGTATTTGGTAGTCTCTAAGACAGCCTCCTAATCTCTGCCTCCTGTTTTCATACCCTTTGTAATTTCCTCCCTGTGAATGTAGGCTGGATTTAGTGGCTTACTTCTAATCAACAGCATAATGCAGAAAAAAATGGGATGCGTTTTCTGATATTAGGTTATAAAAAGGGAGCAGCCTTTCTGGGGACCCACTGTTATTCTTTCTTTCTCTCTCTGGGGAATAAATTGCTTTATTGTGAGCAATTTTGTGGAGAGGTCCATGTGGCAAGGGAATGACATCTCTATCTAACAATCAAAAAGGATCCAAGTCTTCCAGTGGCTATAAGAAGCAAGCTTTGAGAGTCAACCCCCCAGTTGACCTGTGATTTGGCTGTAGCTATGGCAACACCTTGGCTGCAACCTTGTGAGGGGCTCTGACCCTGAGGCATTCAGGAACCTTTGTTTCCTAACCCACAGAAACTGTAAGGTATTATATATCTGTTATTTTAAGCTACCAAAAAAGATAAAACTAAAAATAAAGGTTGTGAGTGGATATTTTCATATAATGTTTCTTTTTTGACTGTTGATATGGTAGATTACATTGATTGATGTTTGAATATTGAAACCAGCCTTGCAGTCCTGAAATAAACTTGACTTGGGACATATATAGATCTAGATCTATCAGAATTTTATTTGCTAATATATGATTAAGAATTTTTGCATCTACATTCATGAGTGATATTGATCAATGCTTCTCTTTTTTGTACTGTTTTGTTATCAGGATAATGCTACCTTTATAAATAGGTTGGGAAGTGTTCTCTTTATCAATTTTATGGAAAAGATTATGTATACTGGTGCTAAACTTTAAACATTGATATAATTCTTTGGGAAAACTATTTACTAAAAAATGCCATTTTTGGAAGTTGTAAATTATGAATTCAAATTTCCACATGTAGAGTTAATGAATGATCTATTTCATACTGAGTGAACTGTGATAGTTTGTACTTTTTAAGAAGTTGGTATGTTTCATCTGTGTTGTCAATTTTACATTTGCAGAGGTGTTCATAGCAAGATATTCCATGCTTATGGATTGGAAGAACAAATATAGTTAAAATGTATATACTACCCAGGTGTGCCTGGGTGGCTCCATCGCTTAAGCATCCGACTTTGGCTCAGGTCATGGTATCATGGTTCATGGGTTCAAGCCCCATGTTGTGCTCTGTGCTGACAGCTCAGAGCCTGGAGCCTGCTTGGATTCTGTGTCTCCCTCATTTTCTGCCCCTCCCCCTGATGCTCTGTCTCCCTCTGTTCTCAAAAATAAACATTAAAAATTAAAAAAAATGTGTATACTATCCAAAGAAATCTACAGATTTAATACAAACCCTATCAAATGCCAGAAGCATTTTTCACAGAGCTAGAATAAGGAATCCTGGAGTTAGTATGGAACAACAAAAGACCCCAAATGGCCAAGCAATCTTGGAAATGAGGGAAAAAGCTGGAGGCATCACAATTACAGATTTTAAGTTATCTTACAAAGCAATAGGATATAAAACAATATAGTATTGGCATAAGAACAGACACATAGATAAATAGAATAGATTAAAAAATCCAAACATAACTCACATTATATGGTCAATTAATCTTTGACAAAGGAGGAAAGAATACACAGTGGGAAAAAGTAAGTCTCATTAGCAAATGGCATTGGGAAAACTAGACAGACCCATGCAAAAGAATGAAACTAGACCACTGTCATTCACATACACAAAAATAAACCAAAAATGAATTAAAGACCTAAATGTGAGACCTGAAACCATAAAAATCTTTGAAAATAGAACAGGCAGTAATGTCTCTGACATTGGACATGGCAACATTTTTCTAGATATGTCTACTGAGGCAAGGGAAATAAAAGCAAAAATAAACTATTGGGACTACATCAAAATAAAAAGTTTCTGCACAGTGAAGCTAACAATCAACAAAAATGAAAGGCAACCTACCAAATGGGAGAAGATACTGCAAATGACATATTTAATAAAGGATTAGTATCCAAAATATACAAGGAACTTAAACAACTTAACACCCAAAAAACAAAAAAAATCCAATTTAAAAATGAGCAGAAGACATAAACAGACATTTCTCCAAAGAAGACATTCAGATGGCCAACAGACACATGAAAAAATGTTCAACATCACTAATTATCCTGTAGGATTATTATTATTCAGGACTGCGAGGGAAATGCAAATCAAAACTACAATGAGGTATTTAATATCTCATACCTGTCAGAATGGCTAAAATAAAAAATATAAGAAACAACAGGTCTTGGTGAAGATGTGGAGAAAAAGGAACCCTCTTGCATTGTTTGTGGCAATGCAAACTGGTGCAGCCACTCTGGAAAACAATATGGAGGCTCCTCAAAAAGTTAAAAATAGAACTATCTTATGAATCAGGAATCAGACTACTGGGTATTTACCTAAAGAATATAAAAGCACTAATTTAAAAGGATACATGCACCCCTATGTTTATAGCAGCATTATTTACAATAGCCCAACTGTGCAAGCAGCCCAAGTGAACACTAGCAGATTAATGAATAAAGAAGATAATATTCCACACAATGTAATATTATTCAGGCATAAAAATGAATGAAATCTTGCCATTTGGAATGACATGGATGGAGCTAGAGAGTATAATGCTAAGTGAAACAAATCAAAGAAAGACAAATACTATATGATTTCACTTCTATATGGAATTTAAGAAACAAAACAAATGAGCGAAGGAAAAAAAAAGAGATAATCCAAGAAATTGACTCTTAACTATAGAGAACAAACTGATGGTTACCAGAGGGGAAGTGAGTGGGGGGATAAGAGAGTACACAAAGAAACAAAACCCCAAGAACACACACACACACACACACACACACACACACACACACACACACACTAGAGTTCTTCATAATGTTACTTGGGAAGTGTTCCCTTCTAAAGTTTCTGGAAAAGTCTGTGGTAAAATTGATCTCTTAATGATCTGGGTCTGGAATTATATTTTTTTAGAGATCTTAAATTACATATTCGGTTTATCTAATAGTTATAGAACTATTTAAGGTCTCTTCTTGGTAGTTTGTGTTTCCCAGGAATAGATAATTTCTTATAAGTTTAATTTCCTATAAGTTTAATAAAGTTGTTAGCAGTATTTCCTTATTATCCTACAGGATGCTTGGTGATTTCACCTGATTTTTTCTTAATATTGATGATTTCTATCTTTCTTTCATTGTCAACTTGCTTATAAATTTATCAATTTCACTGACTTTTTCCCCCTCAAATAACCAACTTTCCCCCATGAATTGTTTCTTTTTTTCTTTTTCTTTTTTTTTTTTTTTTGCTTTCAATTTCATTGACTTCAGCCTTTATTATTTCCTTTCCTTACTTGCTTTGGTTTCATTTGGTTTGCTTGTTTTCTTTTCTTTCTTTCTTTTTTTTTTTGTTAAGTTGAAAAATAGATTTTTGATTTGAGATCTTTTCTCCATTGGAAAGATTTAATGCTATAGATTTCCATCTTAGCAATATTTTAGCTGCATCCCATAAATTTTGATGTTATGCTTTCATTTTTATTCATTGGACACTTTTAAAGAATGCATTCTGTTGCCGTTGGATGGAGGGTTCTATAAATATCAGTTAGATCTTATTGGTTGATGGTGGTGTTGGGTTGCTTTATAGCCTTGTTGATTTTCTGTCTAGTAGTTCTTTGAATTTCTGAGAGTAGGTGTTGTGGTCCTTAAGTATAATTTGTTTATTTCTCCTTTCACCTGTGCTTGTTGGAGCTCTGGTATTCAATGTACATAAATTTAGAATTGCTCTATATTCTTGGAGGACTGATGAATGTCCCCCTTTTTACTCTAGTAATCATCTTCGCCAAGAAATCTACTTTATTGGATATTAATATATTCACTACTTCTTTTTAAAAATTTATGTTGCATAATGTATCTTTTCCTATCCTTTTCCTTTAAACCTAGCTATGTTGTTATGTTTCAGGTGAGTTTGTTGTAGACAACATATACTGGGGTCTTGTATTTTTTTTAATTAAACCACTATGTCAACCTGTTTGCTTTTACTGGTATATTTGGATCATTTACATTTAAAGTGATTTTTGCCATGAAGGGCTTAGGTCTGGTTTTTTAAAAATTTCTTTCCTGTTTATTCTATTTCATATTTTTTCTTTTGATTTCTTTCTTTCCTGTGTTTAACTTGAACAGATTTTTAGAATTCCATTTTGATTTCTTTACAATATTTTGAGGATATTACTTTGTATAATGTCTTTTCTGATTGTTCTATGTTTACCATATATATGTAACATCACAATTTACTGGTGTTAACATTTCTCACTTTAAATGAAGTGTTGACCATGCTTCAAGCTAGGTCCCTTTTCTCTCCCTCATTTTTAAATATAATTGTCTTAAGTATTTCCTTTACATATATTAGCATCATATCAAATGGTATTATAAATTTTGCTTCAACTATAAAATATAATTAATGTAACTTATCACAGAATAGTCCATTATGCTTACCTGTGTTTTTACTCTTTTCATTAATCTTTTCCTTTCCTGAAATTTTTAACATTTTATCATAATTTTCTTATGTTTCTAGAGCTTCATTTGCCATTCTATAGGATAGGTCTACTGTAACAAATTATCTTAGTTTTCCTTTGTCTGAGAATTTCTCTATTTTCTCTTCAATCCTCAAGGATAGTTTGCTCAGAGAGAAAGACAAATACCATATGATTGCACATATAGGAGGATTAGGAGGAACTTAACGGAGGACCAAGGGGGAAAAAAGGGGAGAAATAGTGGGGGAGAGGGAGAGAGGCAAACCATAAAAGACTCTTGAATGCTGAGAACAAACTGAGGACTGATGGATGTCGGGGGGAGGGGGGAGATGTGCATGGAGGAGGGCACTTGTGGGGATGAGCACTGAGTGTTATGTGGAAACCAACTTGACAATAAATTATTTGTAATAAAGAAAAAGGATAGTTTCCTCAGATATAGGATTCACAGTGGACAGTTCTTTCCCCTTAGCACTTGAAAATTGAGCTGCTTCTTTTTGGCCTTCATGGTTTCAAATGAGAAATCTGCTGTCATATGAACTATTCTTTTATAAGTAATGTGTTATTTCACTTTTTTTTTCTTTGTCTTTAACTTTCTTAAATTCAGTTATGATGTGTCTTGATGTGGATTTCTTTGGATTTATCACATTTAGATTTCTTTCAACTTCTTGTAGGTTTATGTATTTTATCAAGTTTGGGAAGTTTTTAGTCCTATACTTTTTCTCCTCTTTGAAAATGTGAATATTAGATCTTTTGTTACCCCACAGATTGTTTACTCTGCTCATTTTTAGGTCTATTTTCTCTTTGTTTAGATTGAGTCAGTTCTATTGATCTGTCTTCAAGTTCACTGAGCTTATTAACTACTATTACTGCTCAACTATTGAGCTCATCAAGTAGTTTTAAAATTTTAGCTATTGTGGTTTTCCATTTTATTCTTTTTTCATTTAGTAATTTCCATTTTGTTCTTTTCCTTTTTAAGAATGTTTTTATTTATTTATTTTGAGAGAGAGAGAGAGAATCCCAAGTGGTCTGTCCTCACTCAGGGCTCAACTGAGCTGAAATCAAGAATAAGATGCTTAACTGACTGAGTCATCTAAGCACCCCCATTTTGTTCTTTTTTATTTCTTTCTCATTTCTTTACTGAGACTTTCTGTTTTGCATTTGTTTTGAAATAACGTTAAAACATTTTTATGGTAGGTGGCTTAAAATATGTGTCTAACAATTCCAACTTCTAATTCATCTCTGTTTTTGTGTTAGCTAATTATCTTTTTCGTTGAAATTTTAGTTCTATCAGCTCTTGGGATGGTAAGTGATTTTTTATTGTATCCTGAACATTTAAAAAATATATTAAGAGACTCTTAATCTATTAAAATCTTCTGTTTTAGCAGATCATTACTTTCTTCATGTATTTATTTATTTATTCTAATGTTTATTTTTGAGGTGGAGAGACAGAGTATGAACAGGGGAGGGGCAGAGAGAGAGAGAGAGAGATGCAGAATGTGAAGCAGGCTCCAGGCTTTGAGCAGTCAGCACAGACAGACATGGGACTGGAACTCACGAGTGGAGCCAAGAGATTGTGACCTAAGCTGAAGCTGGATGCTTAGCTGACTGAGCCACCCAGGTGCCTCTCATTCCCCTGTTTAAATTTAGCCCATAGATGCTGACTTTTTTTGGTTGATTCTAGTTCCAATATTAATTTAGTTTTCAGACTTTGCTGTTCTGCTCTGATGAATTCTTCTGACACTTCTGGGGCTTCCTTTCCATCCCAGTTGGTGTTGCTTACAGGGATGGACAGAATTTCTCTGGTTGGCCACGTGTTGCTGGCCCACATTCTGTCACTGGGGGGCAGAAGCTCAGAAGCCAGGAGACCTAGATCTTCTATGCAGTTTTGGAGGGCAGGGCAACAGAGGGCTCTGCTCAGCTGGGACTGCAGGTGGACTGGCCTGGCTGCTAGTGGCCAGGTCACAGAGAGGAAGTTGGGGCTTCCCGCCAGTACTCTGCTGGGTTTCCTCTTTCCCAGACTTTTGGCTAGAGAGAAAAGGTTAGAAAACTTTTTTTTTTTAATTGGTGTGTGTATATGTTTTTTGTTTAGGGCCGTTGGCAGTTCTGATTTGCAAGCTCTTCAGACCCCTTACTCTGAGGTCTATAGTGGAGAGAAACCCAGCAAACCACAATGCTTTCCCTCAGGTCTTGAAGTCTCTAGTCAGCTCACTTCCTTCTTTCCAGGCCTTTGAGATATTTTTAAATCATTGTCTGTTTGTAATGTCCAGAGGTATTTAGCTGTACTTAGAGGAGATAAGCAGAGAAAGTGGGTATACAGCAACTTATTCCAGACTCAGAAGGCTTAAATGGAGTTTGAAACATGGACATTCCCTTTGCACTGGCAACAAGGTGCTACAACTATAGTTTGAGTTCAAAATTACATATTTACTGCATATTGTGTGGGGGTGGAGATCTTGTTTTTTGTTTTAAATTTTAGCAGCACTGAAAGTGTATACAACATCCTGACATTACTTGTGATTCAAACAATTTCAGATGCTCATGAAATGACTTGATCACATTATAAATATTGTGCATAAACTCTGTTTCTGTCTTTAATGTTTGGTTGAATTTATTAAGAAATATTCTAAAATCTGTGGCACATGCTAATTTCCAAAGCTATTCGGTGCTTGATAATAGCGGTTGAGGATGGTTTTTCCAATCATTTAAAACCACAAAAAAACATTCTTTGCTTGAGCCATAAGAAAATAAGCAGAAGGCCTGAGTTTGTCTCTTTCTGCAATATAACTTGTCCCAGTGGTATGCTGGTAAATGTTTAACAGTTAGATCTCTGGAGACCAGAAGCCCTGGTTTATAGACTTTGCTGGATTTTGTGGTGGAAATACTTCTACTATGGCTGACTTCAAGTACCAATGTGATGTCACTCAATGAGTTATTATGAAAACGTGTGCCTAATAGGCTCTCTTGAGCTGGTGCTAGCTGACTTCATCAAACCATTGATTAAAGAGATCTTAAGAGACCCACTCAGGAGACCTTAGCTTCTGTGCCACACACACTGAATACTTGCAGTGGGCATCGTATTTTGATACTTGGTCACTTGGAGTCGTTCTTACCTTTATAAAACATGCACACATACAGAAAAATTGCTTTCTGCACAATTTCATTGTAACAGAACAGAACAGAGGAAGAAATAAATCAGATTTTTACTTTCCTTCACTGGGCCTGAAAAACTGGTTTAACCAATCCCACTATTTTCTTCATAAGCAAATATTTACTTTTGGAATGACAAGCCCTGCACCCAGGTAGTAGTTAATGCCACACATTAAGTAATGTTTCTTTACGTTATTTACAGAGGCATTACCCTGGTTTGGGTTTCTGAAAAAAAATGGCAAGTCTTATTTTAAATGTCTTTGTGATGGCATTTCTTCCTATATCAAAGTGATAAAGCAATCTGCTTCTTTGAAACTTAGTTCCTCAGTCAGCTGTCTGTTCCCTTGCCGGTGAATGGAGACTTTTCCAACTTCACGGGCAGCAGCACCATGTCTCATGGAACATGCTTATTCTAACCATTTCTTTTCCATTCTCTGGCCTCCCCTGCCCTCTGCTCCATGTGCTCCTGTAGCCCTGTGTCTATGGTACTGACCACTTTGTAGCTCTGTATTCTGTGGGCTCTGCTATGTTCCCTCTGCCTGGGGTATCAAGCACTACAAGAACCCATCCTTCCCTACCCAAATCAAAGCAGTGGCTGGTATCTCCTGCCATTGGAGCCACCATGGCAGAGAAATGAATTCAGATTAAGGGGTCTCTTTTACTTTGAGACCAATTCCAGTCGGGAAGGGATGTTTCCCTGCACCAACAAGCAATTCTCAGACAGGAATTCAGCTTAATTCAGACACTATCTACCTGAAGATAACATCAGATTCCATAGGATCAGGACTCAGTCCTTCAAGACTGCCCCCTACTCCCTACTTCAGATGTCAGCCACAAGCACCATGTTGTTGCCTGGGCTACTATTGACCAACACGCTGTAAGTCAGAGGTTCCCAGAACATCCTCCCTAGATTTGAGTAATATGCTAGAGCAGCTCACACTCAGAAAAACATTTTACTAGATCATTTGTTTATCATAAAAAGACATAACTCAGGAACAGCCAGATAGGAGAGACGCACAGGACAAGGGTACAGGGAATGAGCTTCCTCTCCACGTAAGCGAACTCTCCCCTCACCTCCATGTGTTCACCAGCCTGTGAGCTCTCTGAATCCAGGCCTCTTGGGTTTTATGGAGGCTTCATTAAGTTGGCAGAATTGATTAAATTATTAGCTGCTAACATCTGATTCCAATGGCCAGTCCCTCTCCTCCTCCTGGATGTCAGCAGGGGTGGAACTGACAGTTCCAACCTGCTAACACGTGGTTGTCTGTACCTGAAGCCAGCCCACATCCCTAGATGATTTCCAAAAGCCACCTCATTAACATAACAAAAATACTTTTATCACTCTCAGCACTTAGGAAATTCTGAGAGATTTGGGAGTTGGGAGCCAGGAACTGTGGATGAAGCCCAAATATATTTTATCATATATATATGAATGATCAAATATGTATTTCTCATAAATCATAACATTGCAAGACCAAGACCTGACAGGTACTCTGCTTCAAATGCAGCTGCATTATTAATAGAGAGCTCTTGTCTCCTTGGGTAATCTTGGGATGGCAGAATTTCTGGGAATGAGCAAGGCAGGGGGACTATCAGGGTTCTCAGAGCACCTGCTGACCTCTGTTACTCATAAGCCTACCTACAGTTTGGCATAAACAAGTCAGTAAAGTTGTCCCCTTTGCCTCATTTATAAAGCTGTCTGTCACATCAGTTCAAAACACAGCTTAGTCCAGGAAACAAGGGGGTTACATTTCTCCCCTGGGCCTACCACTGATTCGAGAGTCTGTCCATCCGCTCTTTTATTGGGCAATGAGACAGAACTGCATCTGCGGGAGAGGGGTTTAAAAGAATCCTACTGAATCCTTTGTTATCACTCTTCATAAAGCCAAGGGACTATCTGTAGTGTGGGTGGGGGAAGGGCAGTGGACAATGGCAAAGCGGGACCAGGATCACTAGAGTAGGTGGTCGTGCATGACCAGGGGTCACCTCCCATCCCATCCAGAGCTGTAGCTGCTCCTCCTGGGGGCTGGTGATTGAAATTTATGATTTGAGGCTCCTTTGTTTTTCTTAAGGATGTATTGCTTGTGGAAAGGGAAACTTCCTAGGGGGAAGTGCAATACTCCTTAAGAAGTATCAGTGATTTAAATGCTTAATTATGGTTAGTTCATTATATGTTTTTCAGTAGACTAGGGGCCAGACAGAGGGAGGCAGAAGGCCAAAGGAGAATGGTTTTCTGAAGGTAGCAGCTCAGAGCTAGCATAAGGCAGACAAAGGGCAAATTTTGACCATTTCACACAGTGGCCTCTGGCCAGTCCTTGAAGGAGCAATGCAACATTAACTATTTCAGCAATAATTTTATAAAAGGTTTACAGGATGTTCAGGACATTCACTGGAAGGACGTAGATGTGCTCAGGGGATCCTTGTTTTCAAAGAATGTAGCTTTTATCCTAATTGAAACAGATCCTGACTTAGTTGAGTCACAACCTCTCTCTAAAGCACAAAAGCAGAATAGGACTTGGCTGGCAAGGGAAAGAGAAATTTGCTTTCTGAGAGATGTCCAATCACCAGTGTTTCCAACACCTTCTATAGTTTCTTTCATATTACTGTATGTGGGGACTTCTCAGTCAGAACAACATTCTAAGGCATTATATGATTTTATTTTATCAAAGGGAGATCATGCTCGCAGTGCTGACCTTGGGGAAAGATAGCTACCTTCTACTGAGCACCTACTTTGAAGTGGGAGCTCACCTAAAGTTCTCAGTTAAACCTCATTCTCTTAGTCAGCTTGGCCCACTCTAACAAAATACCACAGACTGGGTGGCTAACATAACAAACATTTATTTTTCAGTTTTGGAGGCTGGAAGTGCAAGATCAAGGTGCTGGCTAACTGCATTTGCAATGAGGGCCCACTTCCTGGCTTGCATACAGCCTCCTTCTCCCTGCGTCCTCATGCAGCCTCTCTTTGGTTCGCAGGGAGGCAGAGACCTCTCTCCTCCTTTTCTTAAAAGCCAGCAATCCTACTGGATTGGAACCCCACCTTTACGACTTTCCTTAACCTTCAGTACGTCTAAAAGTCCTTTCTCTAAATACAGTCACTTTGGGAGTTCAGGCTTCAACATATGAATTTTGGGGGACATGATTCAGTTCATAGCACCCACTTTGACTCAAAATAGAGTGTGTTTAAAATAATAAAATAGTTACAGAAGAGGAAACTGAGGCCCCAGAGGTGAAGTAAAGAAGTGGCTCATCGACTCTGGAGTGCTGGCTGGTCGGATCCAGATATACTGTCTCAGTGAGGCACGCTAAGGCCTCAATGCTGGGAGCTTTTAGGAGATGGGCATGGTGAAGGCTGCGTCCAGTCTGTCTGGGATGAGCCTGAAAGCTTCCTGGTAAAGGGCAGGCACATAGTGCTTCTCCTGTGTAGGTGTTTGGCAAGCTGAAGAGCAAAATTAATGAAAACACTAATAGTTCACTCTAAAACTCAAGGCCAGTTGTGCACTCCATACTCCTCAGAGAGGAACAGAGCCTCTAACAAGTGAATGGTGTGGGTGAACTTCTAAGAACTTGTGAGGGAACCCCAGTGCTCACTCACGTGGCCAGCTGCACCCCTGTTACCTGTGCTAAGTTATTTATCCTCCCTGTTCTCAGTGGAGTCAGAGTAGAGTTGTCCAAACCTTGCTGAAGCCGATTAAACCCTTCCTTTCAGTCACCCATTTAGCGTGTGCTCATTAAATATTTATTAATACCTACAAGGTGTGGTGCCGTTTTGGGTGCTGGAAGTAAAGAGAGGAGCAGTTGAAGTGGCAAGCCCATCGTCAGCACCCAATCTCCCTTCCAGGAGGTGGGACGGGCAGGAGCCTGGTTACCTGAGGCTTTTGGACAGCCCTGGTGTTGTTTATCCCTATTTTGTCTTATTTTAATTTGATTTAATTCATTTCATTTCATTTCATTTCACTTCACTTCACTTTATTTATTTGAGGACAAATGCAGAAGGTCGTGCTGCCAGAGTAGAGTGCTGCAGAAGAAACTAATTATAAAGACCAAGTGGTCCTATACTGGCAGGACTTGCTGCTGTAATCAGATGAAATAGTTAATCTGGCACGCATTTCAGGATGTACATAGTCATTACTGTGCTGTATGATAATCAGGCATAAATGATCGGCAGTAACCAAAATAACTGTAATCAGTATGACTTTTACACAGACAAGTCATCTTCTTTTATTTTTTAATTTATTTTATTTAAAAAAAATTTTTTTAAATGTTTTATTTATTTCCGAGAGAGAGAGAGAGAGAGAGAGAGCATGAGCAGGGGAGGGTCAGAAGAGAGGGAGATACAGAATCCGAAGATAGGCTCCAGGCTCTGAGCTAGCTGTCAGCACAGAGCCTGATGTGGGACTCAAACCCATGAACCATGAGATCATGACCTGAGCTGAAGTCAGACGCTCAACCGACTGAGCCACCCAGGCACCCCTAGAGAAGTCATCTTCTAAATGGTTTTTCTTTTATTTATTTTTAATTTTAAAAAATCTTTATTTACTTTTGAGAGAGAGAGATAGAGCACAAGCAGAGGAGAAACAGTGAGAGAGGTTGACATAGAACCCAAAGCAGGCTCCAGGCTCTGAGTTGTCAGCACAGAGCCCTACGCAGAGCTCGAACTTGTGAACCAAGAGATCATGACCTCAGCCGAAGTTGGATGCTTAACCAACTGAGCCACCCAGGCACCCTAGTTTCTCTTGTTTTATTAGGCCTTTAGCACTCAGAGATAGTGTCACTCTAGCCTTCCTGTTACTGTGTGTGGCTGCCACTTCCCAGTGTGCAGAGACAGAGCTCTTTGTCTGGTGTGTTCCATCCGCAGGCCTTCCTGCACCCACAGCCCTGCTTTGGGTCCCTTCTGCACCTCCTCACAGTCACCAGAATTCCCACATTCTCCCCCTCCTCCTGCCAGGCACCTTTGCCCCTGTCTTCACAACAATGCTGTAGGAAGAGTCTGGGATCAGCAAGGCATGTGGTTGGTCTCCCAGAAGGAGACGGCCAAGTGGGGAGGAGCGAAATGGAAAATCTACATCCCCTGGAGAGCCCTGGGTGCAGAATGGGAGGGAGGTTGGTGTGGGCAGGCAGAGGAGCATAGTCACGGAGCCTAAGCCTCTTTCAGATCTAGGCTCTGGGAGCTCTTGATGGGATTTTAGGTGTAAGGAGGATTTATCCAAAATCCTCCCCTCCAACCAGACATTCCTTTAACAAGACACAAAGCTTCCATTTAATGATTAGAGATAACAATCTGAAATGCAAATGCTGGGAGAATTACTGCTCTGGCTTGAAAGGGTTTGGGTTCCAGGATAAATATGCTGCTTTAATATAGAAAGGGGTTAGGAAGCTGGAGCCCCTGGAGACGAAAGAGGGCAGGAAGGATATGCCTTTCAAGAGGGAAGGAGGAAAATGTGATTGGATCCTGAATTAAATTCCCAATTCTGCCTCAAGTCTCTCCTGGAGTTGTTGGTGATGTGATGTTGGGCACCCTGCACGACTCAGGTCATACAACAGTTGGGCTTCCCTGCCATAAGAGCTTCATGACGAGTGGTTCTCGGTGGAAACAGATGACTTACATGAATAAAGTGAGGTAGATTGCTGGGAAGCCGTCTAACATGTCAGGCACTACATTGCAGGGCAATTGGTGCTTTGGGTGGAGTTACAGGCATAAGGCCAAAGGTTGAATGACTTGAAGCCTCCCAAGTAGAATGATTCTTGCTGAGAAAAGGATGGCCTGAATTGTGGGGGGGTTGGGTGAATGGTGGGCTGGGAGTGAATAGGGGCAGCTCCCCTTGGCAAGAGGAGCTGGTGGTGGCAATGCATGACTTTGCAGGGAAGGCTTTGATGGAAGGATTGGAGGTACACAGGAGCCCAGGACAAGAGCAGACATGGTGCCTGGCTGTGGACACATGGTCTGCATCTTACTGGGGCAGGGAGAAAGCCTGCACTGAACATGCTATGAACATGGGAGAGATGCGGGCCAAACTACAAATTTCTAAGGAGCCCAGGGAGGCAAACAAAGAGGCTCCCAATTCATATGCCTCTAATCAGGGTCCTATCAGCACAAAAGAATTACTAATTTCGGGATAACGCTCACTGAGGGAGGCAATGCACCCGAAAAGAAACAAAAGACAGATGGCTCATTCTGAGTCATATTTTTTATCAGACAATATTTAATGTCAAAGAAAGTAGAAGAAAAAAATTAGAACCCAGAGTAATCTGATGTAGCACATTCTCTTGACATGATTGTTTTGATTTCTTGGGTTTCACTTGGGAGGTTGCTCTTATTTGGGACAGGAATCTAACTGCTGTCATTTAAAACACATTTCACAGCAAAACACTGTTCTCAAGGAGAAACACTGGTCTCTCTGAAAATCTTAAATTCTCAGAGTCATCTTATCCACTTCCTCCCACCATAGAGAATAACATGTGTTTCTCGTAAAGTTGTACTTGTTTATCAAATATGTAAATTAACAAATACCATATCCATTTTTGTATTATAAAAAATATATAAAATGTTTTATAGCTGATAGAGAACTTTTCTCCACCAGAAAGGAGGTGGAGGTTTGTCCACGCACCATAACCTTCGGTCTGGAGTGGAGAATTCCATTCCTGGCCCCAATCCAAACTGTAGGCAGTTGGCCCATCTCTTCCTGACTCTTTTTCTTAGTCAGCAGAAGAATCAGAAATACATGCCATGCAGTCATAAGACCAAGAATAATCTCATCCATGTTTCTTCCATGCAGTCCTTGAGTAGTTAGGACATTCAGAGATTTAGGATATCACACCCCAGGGGAGGAGGGGAACATGTGTTCTTGAAGAAGCCCCCATTCCCACCCCAAGGATAAATACACTTTTACCTAGTCACAGAGCTAGTTAGACTTGCTGGGAAGGTAGCTATGAGTTAGGATTGTTGACTCTGTTGTAAATTCATAAGTAAGCACATAATGATATCCTCCCTATCATCTTTGTACATCTCCCGATCAATTCCATGAACAAATTGTCACTGAGGATCTTTCTTCCCCCATGGAATGCAGCCCTGACCCACCAGGTCTCCATCAAGGCTCTCTTTATGAAAACTTCCCTGATGGGCTCTCCCAGTGTGACTTTCCTTAGCCATTGAATCAGTTCTACATCATCTAACTTACATCTCAAAGCGAAATAGTAGTTAATTACTATTTAGCACTCACAACATGCCTCTTACTGGTCCAAAAGCTTTTCAAATGTTAAGTTATTCCACATGCATAAAAATCTACAAGACAGATACCATTATTATTCTCTGTTTGCAGGCAAGGTAAGTGAAGGCCTGAATGTTTACACGATTTCTGAAGGTCCCACCGCTTATCAGAGTGTAAAGCAAAGCTGTGCTTATGGGCATCGGGTCCAGCCCCTTTCCGTGGGTACGACTACACTCCAGGGGAGGCATAAATATGAGAACATGCCCTGCCCGCGGTTCCTGGCTGCATATCAGAGTGATCTGGGGAGCCTTACAAATTAAAAGTTCCTGGGCTTCCCACTGAGAGTCTGTGATTTAGTGTATCAGGGAATGTCTGCAACATTCCTTCAGTGCTTTTGAGGGAGAAGCCAAGTTTGGGGACCTTCTTTCCTTGCAGCAAGATCCTAAGGGCCAGGTAGGTATAGAGTGTGTGTGTGTGTGTGTGTGTGTGTGTGTGTGTGTGTGTGTGTGTGTGTGGTGTTGCCTTGTGTTGCCTAGCAGAATCCTCAACATCAGAGTTCTCAGATGTATGTGAGTCTGTGGATCAGATGACAAGCCACAGACAGAGGAGAGCTATCACCGATCCTATCAGATATGAGAAATGTTGACAATGGTGGGTAACTAATTTTAGGGAAATTTATTATAATTTAAAATGAAAACTTCTGATTGGAAGGCAAATCTCTCCCAAAGCTCATGCTTCCGGTTTTGTCACTCAGTAACTACTGAGTCCACCTGCAGGTCGGAATGTGCCCAGCCACGCAGTTGGGTAGAGCTGATGTCTGCCTGCCTTCCAGAAGGAGGGCGAGCCAGCCACAAAGCCCGGACAAAGAGGCCGGTCACCCTCCGGGGAGATGTGGCCTCAGATTCTATTAAGTTAGCTGCCTCACCGTGTTTCAAAGCCAGATCCAAACCCTTTTTAAACAGTATAGCACCTTGTTCATGGCCCTGTGTCTACCACGTTTTGTTTGGTCCAGAAGACGGACACCCTCTCCGCAGGACCGGCCTCCCCACTGTGTGAGCCGCTGTCTTCCGCCCTTCCCAACCTGCTTCCCTTCCACCAGAACTGAAGAAAGACATTTTAATAGGAATTCCTGCTCCCTGCAAGCTTCCAAAGTTCACATCTTTCTCTCTTACATCAGAGCAAAACACAAAAAGCAAAAAACCCCAGGGTAGTAACTATCCAGGATTAATTTCCCCTTTCTTTTGGCCCTCCTCTCCTCCTCGAAGGGTTAAGTATGTGGAGGGAAGAATTGCTAGACTTTGTGTCTGTGCTCGGTGGGAACTATTAAATTACTGCTGGATGTTTTTGATTATACCACACATCAGTGCCTTCGCTAGGCGGCCCTGGACGCCACATGTGCTCGCCGCCGCCTGCGCCTGCGCGCGGCCGGGCCGGAGCTCGCTTGCGGGGGCCTCTCCGTGGCACCGACACAGAGCAAGGATGGGAGCGAGGGCTGGCAAAGCGAAGGGAAACGGGCAATAAAACCGAGAGCCGAGCGGCTTAGTGGAGCCAGGACGCTGGGGTCTGCTTAATTGCTCTGAAATGAAAAAGATTCGGGGGTTTTCATGAAATCCCATAGGTACACTTGCCAAGCCTCAAATATTAGATTGAGTTACAGTTTCTAATCCCTCCCCTCTCCCGCAGCCATGTGTCTTATTTCTTCTCAAGGTTTATCCGCAGCTTCCGGCCGGGAGGATAAAGGTTAACCTGAGCGGTGGCCAGGCTCGTCCAGGTCTCAGCAAGCAGAAAGAGGTGCCCTCCGGAAGCTCTCCTTCTCTGGGCACCTGGCATCCGTGCCAGCGCCCCAGAAACATCAACAACAATGGCGCTTCCCCCCAGGGCCCAGGGGCAGCCATGCCCCGAGGCTGACCAAGATCAAAGTGACCAGGTCACTTCTCTGGGCAGAATCGGTATCTTTTATCAAAGTCTCAAAGAACCTTGCAAAAATCAAGAAGCACTAATAGAGAAAACAAAAGTATGATAACAGGGATTCTCCTGGGAGAGAAGATGATGTTAAGGACTGACTGAAGGAGGTATGGGAAAAGTGGAGAGGCTGCTGAAGCCAGAAGGGTGGTAGACAGAGATGGGAGGGGGCACAGCATTCTCCATCTGACCTCATTAGTGGGAAGCGTCTCCCTGAGCAATTGAGGGCAGGAAGCCTGGCTGGGGTAGAGAGGATGTAGCATGCAAACCAGCCCGGTGAGTCATGTGAGATGAACACTGGCCTATAATAAGCGCACAGAATTGTTACAGGGGAGAAGCCAAGAGCACAGGGGGGCAAGGTGGGTCGCCGGGAGATAGGGCTGGCTTCCCAGGCAGGGCAGGCTGTGCTGGTGATGTGGCCCACTGCTCCTCGGTTCACACTGGCTTCACACTGTCCAGGCCAAGTGAGAGGGGAAGGCTAGTGTGACCTCTGAGACCGAGCTAGAGACAGGGACCTGTTCTTCAGGCAGGGCTTCTCTTCTCTGGGGCACAGAACAAGTGCATTGGGATTATTCCACAAAGTGCTGGCTTGTGGGGGCTGTGGGGCCGGCAGGTGCCGAGAGGAGTTTTCCTTCTGGATAATAGAAACTCTCTGAATTAGGAAGGCTGTGGAAATTACAGTGACGGGGTGAAATGAAGGAAAATTTGGAGGCCATCAAGGTTAATATGTAAGGAAAACAGGGGACATCTAGGTGAGTGTTGAGCTACTGTTGGCATCATCATGAATGAAGAGGTTCTTTGTTTTCTAGTTCTTAGTTTACTGAGCACATGGTTCAGTGTGACCTGGATTTGGAGATTCACTTCTTTTCTACATTCACAACAATAAGTTCAGAGTGTCTTTTGTGGCAGGATATTTACTACTGCCAGGAGGTGGCACTTCTGTGACAAGTGTGCTGTTGCTGTCATAATGGTCATCCAGTCTTCCATTTCTTCCTGCCTCTCTGAGGTCTTACCTGGTTCCTGTGTTTGGTGCATGTTTGTAGTTGCAGGTCACGGTTTTTTTTCTTCATCAACTCTGTGTAGTCTTCTTGTGGTTTTGTCAGTGGATGAAGGGCCTTGCTTCTGTGACAGCATGACATTCTAGAAGGAGTTGTCCAGACTTTCAGTGTGTGCTATCCCCCCAAAGACCATGGGAAGTCTACGGCATGCTTCTCTGGGAGACAGAAAACTGGGATCTTGTGACACACGGTCTTCATGGGATGACTCTTGTTCCCAAGGAGCAACACGGTCTCCGAGGTTAAGACAGTTGCTAAACCTCAGGGTGAGGAAGAACACCATGGAGACAGAGAGGCAGACGAGGCAAAAAAGGACAATCCAAGTGACTGTCTAGCTTCCCCAGCCCTTGGAGAGATGAACTATGCACATGCCTTGTGCCCAGCCTTGTGTCATCACATGAGGAAGACCAACACATCTCTTGGGAGAGCATGGGCTTGTGAGCTCCTCTTCAGAAGGACAGCACCCATTGGCAGACCTCAGAGGCATGAGCCTCACTCATGCTTACACGGTGGAAAAGGGGTCTCTGTGTCCTCTGTCTGCAGCTGGATGTGAGGAAGGAGCAGAGAAATAATGCACACTCTTGCAGGTATACCGTGGGCCCTCTAACATACATTATTTGATTTAAGCCTCACAAAAACTTCCTGGGTGCTAATTATTATTCTCATTATTTTATATTTTATTTAAAATTTTTTTTATCCTACAGGTTGGGAAGGACATCTTTTTTAATGTTTATTTTTGAGAGAGAGAGAGAGAGGGAGAGAGATACAGAAAAGGAACAGGGGAGGGGTAGAGAGAGAGGAACACAGAACCTAAAGCAGGCTCTGGGGTTTGAGCTGTCAGCACAGAGCCCAACGCAGGGCTCAAACTCACGAGCTGTGAGATCATGACCTGAGCTGAAGTCGGACACTTAACCAACTGACCCACCCAGGCGCCCCGAGAATGGTGTTTTAGAACTGGAATGAACCAAGCAATAAATAGTCCAAACTCTATATCTTATTAATTAAGAAACTGAGATTCAAGGAGATTGAGGGATTGGTCAAGGTCTCAAAGTGAGGTCATATAAAAATCTGCTTGTGCATTCAGTTTTACAGATGTGAGTGAAACTTTGTTGAATGGGCCAAGATAAAAGTAAGTTCCCCCCCCAACCCCACAATAAATTAAAAAAAAAACCCACAAAGAAACCACAAATTCAATTCAGCTTTTATTTGTAGATAAGAAACACGGGAGTTGAAAGTTCCTGAAATCCTTGATATGAATAGTGGGGCAAGGAGAAAGTAATGCATGTGGATGCAGGCAATGTAGGAAATGCCTTTCAAAGGAGATAACAGTTAAGTGCTTTTCTCTGCCACTTCAATTTTCAACTGTTTTTCAAAATATTTGTTTATCTTTATTGACTAACAAAATGTTTCTAACAGGTAAGGTTTAGTGATTTATCATCATAAGAGCAAATCTGATTGTCTTATCTTTGCTAGTACCTATGTTCCTATGAACTGCAATCTGAGGCAGGTTAGGAAAGAGAGAAAGGAAATGTTCCGCACATATTTACCAGATCCCCCTCCCCCCAGGAAAGCAGGAGGTGACCCAGCTTGTTAAGACTAGCATGCAAGGACTGGCCAGAGGAGAGGGGGTAGTGGATAGAGAGGAACCCAGTGTTTTGTTATTTTATTTTATTTTGTTTTATTTTATTTATTTTATTTTATTTTTAATGTTTATTTATTTTTGAGAGAGAGACACACACACAGAGTACAAGCAGGGGAGGGGCAGAGAGAGATGGAGACACAGAATCTGAAGCAGGCTCCAAACTCACAAGGTGAGATCATGACCTAGCCAAAGTCAGATGCTTAACTGATTGAGCCACCCAGGTACCCCCAGGAACTAGTGTTTTAAATAGAAAACAACAGGGGCGACTGAGTGGCTCATTTGGTTAAGTGGCTGACCTTAGTTCAGGTCATGATCTTGTGGCTTGTGAGTTCAAGCCCTGCATGGGGCTCTGTGCTGACCGCTCAGAGTCTGGAGCCTGCTTTGGATTCTGTGTCTCCCTCTTTCTCTGCTCCTACCCCACTCGTCTTATGTCTCTCAAAAATGAGTAAATGTTAAAACATTTTAAACAGAAAACAACAGATAAAGATGAGTCAAAATAGCTCTGGTGCAAAAATGTATAGGGAGGGGATGAAGAAGTGATAGGGTAAATATCATCCTTTGATTCTCTTCTATCTAGAGCCACAGAATGAAATCACTTCTCTCCCTAGGAGATTAAAACCCAGTCTCGCTGTCTCCACCGCAGAATGTCTGCTTTTCTCATTAACTGGACTTCCATATGTGGTACGGATGACATAAACTATGAAGGGCAGCAGGCTGACCAGAACAAAGGTCAGATTGTAATCTCCAAGTATCAAGTCTATTTTTTGTCCACACTCTCAACATTCACTTCCTACCACCAAATAAAAGGTAGAAGAGAGAATAACAACATAAAACTGTAACAAAAATAGGGTGCGATATGCAATAAAGCCCTGGCAATGTCCATCTGCTGTTACCAACACATTTAGACTGAAATCTTCACCACTCATTCCTGTCTGGCTGTGACAGTGCGCAGGACAGCCCTGGTGAAATCTGTAACAGCAAGGCCAGGGGACACATACATGGCCTGTTAAGGAGACCATCACCAAAATGAAATGTATGCTTATTTTATTTGTAGATACAGTCAGTCCAGGTGACGTGATGGTTTTTTTTTTTTAAGTGAGAGAAATAATTTGTAAGAGAAAAAGGCATTGATTTTGAATACTGCATTTTGTCCTTGTTTGGTAGTGGTTGCCAAATCTACAGAAGTACAGAACTTAAAAAACAACCAACTCTAGTAGAAATTTCTTGGAAGACATACAATCTTCCAGAAATTCCCCTGTGTTTTCCTTTAAGTTAGACAAGTGGAGAGAAGTGAGTTTGTTGCCCTGGAACCAGGGGTAACAGAGGTGGAGGTTAAGTCTGACGTTTGAAGCATTTTGATCCTTATCAATTGTGTAGAGCAAAGTGGAAATAAATTACATCGATTTCAAGTAAATTCATTTCCTGAACTCTCTGGAGTCTTGGGTGATTTTAGTAGTGGAATTCCGATGCTCTCCAATACCAACAAAGGCAAAAAACATACAAACCATAGCTAAGATGGGAGAAATCTCAACCACAACGGAATTTTTAGACATCTCTTTTTAAACATGTACTGGCCTAAAAGGTCTGGGAGATTTCATTATAACGTTCAGATCAGTTTCCTGGTAAACGTAACTGTGTGGCTGGCAAGTCAGAATGAAAAATACATATAAAGCAGGAAAGATAAAAGACTTATTTCTTTTCAATTGCAAAAGTTTGGTGACCAACTGCCTTATTTTACATTTTAAAATTTTGTTTTATTTTCCGATTTTATTTGGTTCATAATATTATTTTCCTTGGGCTTGATACGGCAAATGTGCAATACTTTCAGCTACTTTGGAGAATAAAATGGAAAACCCTCAGTTTCTAGACAGGAAGAAACAGAGCTCAGGCATAAGGCTGAAATGCCATTTGACCCTCACGGTGAAGGCAGCCTGAACATTCCTGCCTGCAGGCTCCTGGAGGGAGGGCCAGCTTGGGTCTCCACACCACCCCCCTCCTCGCACTCCACCCCCTCCTTCCTCCCCAACTGCTCCCAAACTGACTAAGCTTCAAAGCAGTCCCTAGTAGCTAAGTGACCAAGTCTTGGAAGCTCAAGTTGGGATAAAACTTGAATGTTCTGGAAAAGACTTTGGAGACAGAATAGGGCAGGCAGCAAAACCCAGCTGCATCTAGAAACGGCCCCATATCAGTGAGAGTTCCTGCAATGATTTGAATCCACAAAATATCTCTTTTAAAACAGATAATCTTCTGGCTGCTATGCTGAGTTTTTGTTTGTTGTTTGTTTGGTATGAAAACATTTTAATAGTTCAGAAAACTTTCTTTAATAAAAAAGTTATATATTTTCTTCAATATTACAATCAAGTAGCTAAGGTGTTGAAAATGGTAACAGCCAAGAAACCCTATTGGTTTTAAGAACTTAGTCTGATTGCTTGCATTTTTCTTTCCACCTCCCTCCACATTTCTTTTTGTCTTATTTAAAGGGTACCCATTCTGACCTCCTGGGTATATGTCTGGGGGAAAAAAAAAAAGATCCTTTTGTCTTAAATTCCATTAGTTTTTGAGCCTCTGGAATTTCACAAGAGGTGTCAAATTTAGCTGACCCCAAACTTTTCACTTGAACAGAAACAGAAGCCTAGAGGGGAAAAGCCATGCTGTGTGCTAAGGGTATATGACCCATAAAAAGAACAACAATAGAATATTTTAAATGATCTTGTTAAGAGCATTATGGCTCCACTGAGTTGTGTTTTACCTCTGTTGAGTGGGGTGTATAGAATTTTGTTCAGATTTGCTGTGGTTTTCTCCTTTAACAAAAATAACAACAACAACAACAACAACAACAAACCAAACCCTAAATGAATTTTTATTCACCAATTCAATGCTTTTACCAGTGTTACTTATTTTCTTTTCTTCACCTCTTTTGTTATCAGTTGCTATTCATTCCCTGATTCAATTATTTTCAAAAAAAATTTTTTTTAAATGTTTATTTATCTTTAGGAGAGAGAGAGACAGAGAGACAGAGAAGGAACGGGGGAGGGATAGAGACAGAGGAACACAGAACCTAAAGCAGGCTCTGGAGTTTGAGCTGTCAGCACAGAGTCCAATGCAGGGCTCAAACCCATGAGCCATGAGATCATGACATGAGCTGAAGTCGGATGTTTAATCCACTGAGCCATCCAGGTGCCCCTCATTGATTCAATTCTTAATGAGTACTCATCATGTTTCCGTGGGGAATGGAAAGATAAACAAGACACCGATCCCACCTGTAAGGAATTTAGTCTCAACTTTGTAATTTTAAAATTGAAATATTATGTTTCTGATTTTTTAATTCCAATGAAATAAGCAAATGTTATTTATATAACATGCCTCGAATGCATTCTACAAATACTCATTGGTATTCTATGGCAAACAGAAGCTGGTTCTGAGGGACTTTTGCTCAGAGAACTCTTAATGGTCTTTGGGGTTTGCTCAGAAAGACTTTTTGCTATTTCTGATACAGCACCTGGCACTAATATAGGACAGAGGTGTAAAAGACACGCTTGTTCTTCCTCAGAGTCTGTTCAGTCGTGTACAAGACTGCATATGAGCACAGAAAACCGTCCCTGCCACAGGAACTCACCGCACAGTGGAGACAAACAGGGCAGCAAATATCTACCATATGACAAGTTCCATAATAGAGGTTCATACCAAGTGCTGCTGTGGGAGTGTAGCCGGTAGGACTTTGGAGAAGGGAGGGAGGTAGTCTGTGAAAGCTCGACACAGGAGACAACACAGGATGCCCAGAATGCCTTAGAGGGCAGAGGGCGAAGACCTGATCATTCCAGGGGTTTTGTGGGAGAGCAGGTGGAGCCTGGGGCTGATGTTTCTCCCTCTAGCCAGTGTGGCCTCTAAAGCTGACCCAGTATGTTTGCTCTTCAAGTCCTGTCTCAAGATGCTCCAACACATATGCCTATGTGAGTCAGTCTAAATGAATCCAGTGGTGGTAATGAATCCAGCCATTCACTTGCAGATACTCTGAGATTCTAGGGGAGCTGTCCTTGGAATCTGGGAGGGTGTAGCAGTGTGCCCACAGCGATCAGAGGGGAAAATAATTTTTGAAGAATCTCTCTACTGACTTCAGCACACCTCACCACATCTGCATAAAGACTGAGAAAGTCCCGTATAAAGTCCTATAGCGTGCCGAGCATAGCCTGACAGACACTGGGCACTCACAGTCTTGCCCCAGTGGTCTGCACAAGGGCACAGAGCCTATGGGTGTGCATCCCAGGTCTTTGGACTCTCTGTCCACTGTACTACATAAATCTGATTTATTGGAAATTGGCTTTTTGTTTTTTTTTTAAGACAAGGGCAGTCTTATGATTATGCAGAAAAATAAACTGCTTTACAGGCATCTGTAAATCCCTGGCATCTGAAACTCCATCTTTAGAGATTTCTTCCTCCTCTGAAATAGTTGTCTAAAGGGAAAACTCCAGCAAGCCTTATCAGCTGTGTATGCAGAGAATATCAGAGGCTCTTATCAGAGCTGGATGTTACGGGGGGCTGTCAGGTGAGGGTGGACAGAGCCGCAGGAGTGATGAGGAGGAGCTCATGTCCTTCTGCTTGGGACATGCTCGGACTGCTTCTTGGATTGACCATCCAAATTTGCTGTAACTTTGGTTGTCAGTGTGACAGCAGCAATGAGGATGTCTGTCTGCTTTCTTTCCTTGTGATTCAGGCTTTAGGTTGTGAATTTTTTGGATGGCTACAGTGGGATCCTCCTTGTCACCCATAATGAGAACTCAGTGCAAAGTGGGTGGGACACCTTCCCTGCAAAGTGGCCTGACCACTGTATCCTATAATAGGACCCCTTCCTCTGGGCTCAGTGCACCCTGTGAAGTGGGCACAGCAAAGACAGTGGAGTGTGGGCCATTTCTGCCGCTGCTCCTGGGAGATTTTGGGCAGCTAAGGAGGGCCATGTAGGCTGCCCGTGTGCCCAGAGCCAATCGGCACCATGAGTTGAGACACAATTAACGGGTAACTCTGTCCTTTTCCAACCTAATTCAGATGTTCCATTAGGAGTCTTTAGAGTTGGGCCAAGGTAGTACAAATATCATTCTGTTTACGTGACCTAGTTAAATGGATTTTTTTTTTTTAAAACAAGGAACTGAATTTGTAGCTATTTTCACCCTATAATTATTGCACATGAGAGCTGGAAGGGAAACTTCTGGTTCTTAATTGCTTCATTTTTCAGAGTTGCTATGTACCAGCATGGCCAAAGCACAGGCTTTGGAGGCCTGAGGATCTGGGTTCTGATTCTCAGGTCTTAACTGTGTGAGGTAGACAAGCTGTTGATGTCTGAGTTTCTTCCTTTCTAGAAAGGGAATAAGAACACTCACCCTCAGGTTGCTGCAAGGATTACATGAGGTGGCCGTGTGGAGGGCAGGGTGCTGTGGTCACTGCTATCAGTAAGGCCCCGTCTGTGCTCAGAAAGACAGGTGCAGATCCAATGCAGAGCAGGTGGCCTGTGCCCTCAGCCCCGAGTTGGCCATTCTACACTGTGTGCCCTGGGATACGCCCTGTATTTGTATGTGGAATCGCTTACAGTCACCCCCTCAACGTTCCAATGAAAACACACCAAGGGCAAGAGTGACCTTCTTTCTTATGTTCATTCTATGTCCTATGGAGACACATTCCTGGGACACAGAGGGAAGGAAACAAGCTTTAAGAGAGACAAGACCTGACATGACTTTCAAGGAAGACCCTACCTGTCCCTGTGAAACCTGTGGAATGCCCTTAATTTCTTGAAACCTTGGTTTCCTCATCTATCAAATGGGAATAGCAATAGAGCCTCCATCGGGGGATGACTGGTGCAGTGAACACTTGATGAAAGTGCTTTGCACAGTGGCTGGCACATAGCCAGCACCCCCCACATGGAGGTACTGAAATTTCTGGTAGCATCCTTGTCATCATTATGAGAAGCCTGGGAGGCCACTGAGGCCACTGACCTCTTCCATCTGAGTGCGGGGAGAGACCCTCATCACTCTGCTTCTACAAACTCTGCAAAGTCACAATGGGGAATTAGATGGTCACTTATGAGGAGCTTCAGTCGGTGCCTGTCTCCCTGCCCCACAGGGAGCTGGCCGGCTCTGGGAGGCAGGAATCCCATTTGTTTGCTTTTCCTTCTTGGATCCTGGCTCCGGACCCAGGCACATGGTAGGTGCTCAATAAATATTTGCTGAACAAATGAATACAGAGGGATAACACATTTTTGTTACCTCTCTGGACCATCTCCGTCCCCAGCGGTTGAAAAAGCACAGGCTCCAGATGTAGGCTTGGGCTCCAACCCTATGTACCTGGCTGACTGGCCTCACCAGCACTGCTGACCCTCATGTCTGGGGTCCTGAGGTGGGTGGTATGGAACTGGGGAGCACGCCGGTCCCCCAGAGTTGTTCTGAACATCTGGACAAGTAGTGGAGAACGCACTTCAGCAATCTCCTTTTCTTATGAGGACATCTTATGGGAATTGAACTAGCATTTGTAGTTCTCTTAATCACTACATCGTACTTTTAATACCTTTCCCAAAGAGAGGAATTCTCCTGCTTTTCATTAGTTTTGTCTGTATAAACAGATGTGCTGGACATAAATGCACTGAAGTTAAATCCAGTTTCTAAAAACTCATAAAAACTAAATTATGCCAGATTACCAATTTGATCTTGTATTTCAGCCTTTAGGAGCTGACTACTTGGATTTAGTAAAGACTGGATGTGTTTTCATAGAGGCATCTTAGGGTGGCTATCCAGTTTGTGTCTCCTGCTTTTTTTTTTTTTTTTTGCTTTGTAATTTATTTGCTAGACTAATTCTGATTCTACTTTGCTTTGATCCTTAGAGATACACCTCTGATGAGAGCAGCTTACCCAAAAATAGGTATTAGTTGGTCTTTGAGAATCTGCTCAAAAGACAGTTCTTTCCAGGAAGTACCCTCTCTGAATTCCAGGATCCTAGGAAGGACACCCCAAAACACATGCCATGACTTGGGCCACCTCTCCCACTGCCTCCCATCTCACGGTGATGTAGATGTCACCAGGCACTGGGGACCCAAGCCCGTTATGGAGCATGAGGGTAAGGAGGCCCACCCTGAGCTGGTCAGGTAACCTTAGCAGCACCCTCTTAATTTCCGTCCCTTCAAATTGAAGGTAATGGTTTCTGGCACACACAGAACAAGGCTGCAGAGGTGGCCTTTGAAAAAAGTTTGTGGGAAAGAGGTACCTACCTTTTTACTGGTGGAAACAAGGAGCAGGTACCCGCGAAGCAGGTTTCTCATGCTATTCTTGCTGGGACTCTCCCTGGGGAGCCGTCTTAGACGGTTTCTGTACCCCTTCATCAGCTCAAGTGTGTGGAGGCTGGGCCAGGCAGCAGGCCTTTCCAGATACCGCCCCTCCCTCCCAGCCCCCACTTTAGATTTGACTGTTTTCTTTGCTTCCTCCATGAGCCACCAGCCTCACCGCCAGTAAGGCCCCATACCTTACTCAGGGGAAGGCTGTGCACCTTTGCTCACAGGCGTGGTAGCCTCAGTGCGCCCACTCCCAGCCTGGACCTGGGTGCCACGCCGCCCTTGCCCGGTTGGGGGCGCATTCCCCAGCTCCAGCTTCCCCTTTGCCTTGGGTCGCGGTACCCGGGCGCGACGCCCCGCCCTCCGCCTGCGCCCTCCCCCGCCCCCCCGCCCTGGTCCCCAGTCCCGCGCCGCAGCCCCCGCTCCAGCCCAGCCTCCACCTGCCGCCCGCCGCCCGCCCGCCCGGCTGACCGCCTCCCCCGCGCGGCGCTGGCGCCAGCCGCTAGATGGGTCTTGCACTTTGATTATTTGTGTTAACAGTTAATTTAGCACCGTGGCCACGTGTGCCAAAGCTGCCTCCACTTCCTGCGGGCTCCCAACAACTGGCACTTTTATGAGACCTTTGGAAGCGACTCCGGGGCCGTCTCTGGCGTCGGTGGCCTCGGCCTGGGCGCACAGACCCCACTTCTCTCGCCCTCCAATCTCCGCCGGCGCGCCCCCTCTGATCGCGCCACGTTGCAGCTGCGGTCCAGAACCGTTTGCAGGAAAAGAGCTATTTCTGGCCACCCCGCCCCCCGCCGCCGCACTGTCTGATCTAGTGGAGAGTTACGGAGCCGGCCCTGCGCGCGCGGCGGCGCTCTCCCGGACGCCCGCGCGCGCGGCTGCCTGGGACTACCCGGTGTGCTGGTGTGCACGGGCCCTAGCGGAAGGCTGGCCGCTGTCGTGCGGGGCTTCGCGGACTCCCGCCCCCGCCCCCCGCCTCGGGCCCCCAGTACGTTCGTAAAACGTGGAAACACAGAGTATTTCTGATGCCGTTTAGCTCACTGTAACACCCCATTCGTCCCTCTGATCTAATTCCTCTCAGTCTTCTCCCGGGTGGTGCCTTTTGCTAAAACTGCCTTGATGTCATGAAACATGCGTTTTGGCTCTTAATCCCTCCCTTTTTCCCAAAGTTTGGTATTTTGCAGCAAGGAGAGTGAAATGGGTCCTCCAAGGACTTACAGGGCGGAGGCCTTTGATACTCATCAGAGTTTTCTAAATGCCGGCTTTTCTTTTAAAGAACCGATTTTTCCCTTGCTTAGATTTTTAATATAGATGATGTTCCAGAATGCTATTGATATTTAGTGTTTCACTTAGGGGGAGAACTCTAGTCATATCTGCAGTGAATGTTCTAGCACAGAGAAGGGGCTCTGTGAGCTGCTAATCAGGGTTTAGAAGGAGTGGTCAGGTGGGAGCTGGCAGCGACCAGTCTTTCCTGGCCTAACGGCCAGGAGTAAGCCTGTGCCAATATTAGTGTAAATTGGGGGGTTGCGCTTTACCATCACTCCAGAGTAGCTGGGACCAGGGGTTGCCCTGAATAGGCTAAAATTCCTGCATATCCCACATTCCTCCTTCTATTTTGGGTGGTTGGAACCTGGGCCCCTCCAGTTCTCAGGGAAGGTTTCTAAGACAGACTGTTAATGGTGGAATTCTCTTCTGTGTTGGAACGGGGTGTGCATTTAACCTCACTTCCTTCTACTTGACTCTTACCTTCCACTCTCTCTGACCATTCCAACTGAATGTCCCACCATAAGATACCCATGTAGTCACCTACCATCTGGAAAAAACCTGAATTTTCCCCTTAAAATGAGTGTTTGGGGCTGACCCCACACCCTAAAGAGACAGAAGTGCTTGTTTCTAGATGAAAGTGTAAATGCATGCTTTCAGCCTGTGTCTGTGTATTGTGATATCTGACCACGGATAATGAAATCTGTCTTCTGTACCCACAGTGCTAAAACTGTTTTTGAAGGTCACCAGTGGCCTCCAGTGTGTCATAGTCAATGGTGAAGACCTAATCCCTGTTCCCATTAAGTTCTCAAGATTATGTGACAAAATTGGCCAGTCGAGCTCTGTCTGCAAACTCCTCTGATCTCTGTAGCCACGAACCAACGTCCTCCCTTCCTTTTCCCACTCCTGTCCCCTAACTGGTTGGCTGCAGGCTGTGTCTTCAACACCTGTCTTTTCGCAGATGACTCTAAAATTGAAATGCTTGGTCCTAAACACCAGGCCCATGTTTCTAACTAAATCAGACATTTATGAGTGGTTGAATTGCCATCATCTGAAATGTAACATGTTCATTCATTTGTTTGTTCAAATAATGCTGATAGCCTAGTGGTCTGTATTCTTGGTGTTGGACAACAAAAGTGAAAACATGAAACCTCAAGTTCCTGCAGTGAGAGGTGAGAATCCACTGGCATGAAGGTTAAGAACCTACTATATGCCAGACACAAGGCTGAGTGCTGAGTCTACAGAGAGACAGCTGCAGAGATCCTTACACATCTCACAATCTACGTCACAGAGAACTGGACCCAAAGCCAAATTCAATACAGAGTGATAATAAGATAGAACTATGATTCTCTATCATCCACTAGATAATTTTTTTTTTTTTTTTTTTTTTTTTTTTACCATGGATCCAAAGCTTGCCACCACCTGGGCCTGACCTAGTGTCCTAGCTTCCTTTAATCTGCTTCCTGTCTTCATGGCTGCACTGTGCTAAGTGCCTCTTCCGGAGCGTGCCCCCCCTTTCCTGCCATTCTCTTTTGCCTCTGCCTTTGCTGTTTGTCTGCAATGCCCTTGCCTTACCATCACTATCACTTCAGATTCAATCTATCGTCTAAAACTGAGCTGAAGTCCCATGTTTTCCAAGCAGCTATTGCTCGGAATTCCTCCAAGTGAAAATGTTAGCCCCTTTCCCAAGCTTTTTTTTTTTTTAACATTCTATTTGGATCTGTTCCATGACATCATCAGACACCGCCTAATATTGAAGTGACTTGCACCCCTTCACCCCCTGCTATGCTGCAAGATCTCTAAGTGCAGACACCCTTATTCTTCATATATATATAATATATATATATATTTTTATATTCTACAGTCATGCTGTAGCAGATCAATCTGAAGATGTAAATAGGGGATTTTTTTGAGTGAATGGCTAATTGAGGGGCTCACAAAGGAAGTACACTTCTTTGGGGGCTTCTGAGGGGGACATATTCCAGGTTATTGATGTGAAGGGCAAAGGATCCTTTCTGAGAAGAGAGGAGGTTATACAAGTATAAGGTACTGGATAGAACCCACAGACAGAGAAGACAGCAGCATATGGATGGAATGGGGGCCTCTGAGTTGGAGAGGCTGGTATCTTTAACCAAGTGTATTTTCAATAAGAATTTAAATATGATTGTCAGAGACTCCCAGAGGAAAAACACCTTATTTTACTTGAGCTAAATGAAATGCCTCAACCCTGGTCTCAGGGTGAAACTAGAATAGACCAGTCCAGAAGAACAGTAACCCCAGAGACTAAAGAGAAGTAATGACTAGACGCTTCCACAAATTAGCTAATTCTTTTACCCAGTTAACTGAGTGATGCACTTTGTTCTTTTGTAATCTCTACTGTATGTAATTTGTACTTTGACTTTTCCTCCTGCTCCCAGGGGCCCATTTTCTTTTCTTTTTTTCTTAATTAAAAAATAGTTTATTGTCAAGTTGGTTTCCATATAACACCCAGTGCTCATCCCCACAGTGCCCTCCTCCATGTCCATCACCCCCCTTCCTCTCCTCCCCACCCCCATCAACCCTCAGTTTGTTCTCGGCATTCAAGGGTCTTTCATGGTTTGCCTCCCTCCCCCCAGCTATTTTTCCCCTTCTTCTCCCCCATGGTCCTCAGTTAAGTTCCTCCTAATCCACCTATACGTGCAAACATATGGTATCTGTCCTTCTCTGCCTGACCTATTTCGCTCAGCCTAACACCCTCAAGTTCCATCCATGTTGCTACACATGGCCATGTAATATTCCATTGTAATCTATACAATGGAATCTATACAAAACCACATCTTCTTGATCCACTCGTCAGTTGATGGACACTTAGGCTCTTTCCATGTTTTGGCTATTGTGGAGACTGCTGCTATGAACATCGGGGTACATGTGCCAGAGGGCCCATATTCTATGGAAGAACCATGGAGACTGACCTTTAAAAGGATGAAGGATTGTAGGGATCACCAGAAACACAGAGGACCTCCTTACATTGTGGATGAGGGAAGCAGGTTTTCAGTAGCTCATTAGTGGCAAAGTTGGCATATGGTCCTTTCTGCTGCATTTACCAGGTGGAGTTTTTAAAGGACACTTTTGGTAAGTCATTGAAAAAAACATCTCAAAGTGGCTTTAAAAATCAAAAAAAGGAATTTCTCATGTCTCTGAAAGGTCTCAGGGAAGGCAGGCTCCAGGTGGGCGGCTCCACTTCTTCATGGCTGACCCCGACTAGCAGCAGCACCTGGGCCAGTGGTGGAACCTGTCATCTACCTGGGAGCTGAGGCTCACTGGCTGCAAGGTGAGTTCAGAACTTTCTCCAACAAGGGTGATGGGGATGTGAGCTTGACTTGGATGATTCAGGGCTCACTCACGGAGATGGACATGGGATCAGATTTCCCTGAGCTCTGTGGGCTATCTAGGCGGCTTCTTCCAAAAGGGGTAAGAGTGAGGGATGCTTGGGAGGCACCAGAGAAGGGCCTGGAAAACGGAGGGCAGTTCCTCACATGTATTGTGCTCGGGAGCCTACACAGCATCTAACAACTTACAAAGAATGTTGACTGAGTGTTAAGTACTTAGAGGACAGGTATTTATGGTATCTTAGAGCATGCTTTCTGCCTGGGGTCTGGGTCTGTGCAGGCAGTGCAGGTGAGGCTGCCTCTGGTCACACCTTATTCCCATGGGTCTGCGTTCATCCTGCCTTTCCTCCAGTCTCTCCCATCCCAGTTACTGGCTGGCTCTCTCTGCATGTTTTGTCTTTCATTCTCTGTCTTTTCCCATCAGTCTTTTCTCTTTCTTCCATGGATGCACGTGCCTGGTATACACACGGAAGTAGCATTTGAATTCTGACTTGAAGCAGATATTTAGGAAATTGGGGAGGTGTATTAAAACGTTTTTCATTCCTGGGACGCCTGGGTGGTTCAGTTGGTTGGGCATCGGACTTCAGCTCAGGTTATGATCTTACAGCTCATGAGTTCAAGCCCTGCCTCGGGTTCTGTGCTGACAGCTTGGAGCCTGGAGCCTGCTTTGGATTTTGTATCTTCGTCTCTTTCTACCCTCCCCACTCTGTCTGTTTGTTTCTCAAAAGTAAATAAATATTAAAAAAACCCACAAAAAACATTCTCCATTCCTATTCTTTTTTAGTGCTAACTACTCTGCATTGAGCAAACATTTGTGTTTTAAAAAAAATTTTTTTTTATGTTTTTATTTTATTTTGAGAGACAGAGACAGAAAGTGAGTGGGGGAGGGGCAGAGAGAAAGGGAGGCGCAGAATCTGAAGCAGTCTCCAGGCTCTGAGCTGTCACAGGGCTCGAACCCAAGGACTATGAGATCATGACCTGAGCCGAAGTCAGACGCTTAACCTACTGAGCCACCCAGGGGCTCAGTTGCATTGAGCAAACGTTTATACTGGACATTATCTCATAGAAGCCCAGTAAGAGCTCTGTGAAAGGGCTGTTAAGACACTTGACTAAAATCATACAAATTGTTGGGGTTCTGGATTCAAACCCTATGTTTTTATCATTACAATCTCCTGCCAAAGTCTATCTCATTGAGAGAAATTTAATATTGTCTAGTTTTCGGTCATTGGCATCAGTGGCTGAACAAAGGTCAGCATCTATAACCCACCAAAGAGGGCTTGCTGTTTCCAATCACTTCCCTATTACACATTTAATGGTTTTGTCTGGGAACACTGCACTCTGTACAGTGGAAGAGTTTGCCCACATTCTTCACTGATAGAGATCGGGGGCCAAGTAACACACTTTTACATGTGGATAGAAATACCATAGCCCGATTGTATGGGGGTAGCTTCTTCAGGACTGGGCATCCTGCGCCCAGACACTGCTGATATGGAGGGACCTCATGGTGCCACAGCCTTCGTGGTTAATGACCAAAGCAGGAAAGAGACAGATGAGGCTGGCCTTGGTGGGGCATTTGCTTTACCTGTTCACATTCTGCCATGGCTCTTGCCATGGTGACATTGGCTATGCTGTGCCTATATACTGCACAGGCTGGTGGCATTGCTTCTAAACAGACAGCATGTCCCAGTATGTGAAGAATGATCTGGCATCTGGGACTCTCATTATGACAAAGTATCCCAGGAAAAAAATCACTGGCTTCCTGACTTAGGTTAAATTAGCAACGTGGGGTTATTGACCAAGAGGTACCGAGCCCTGTTCTTCACATCTTTCCTAGATTCTATGAGCTACTCCATACCTTTCAATAAATTGCTGTTTACTTTAAGTTGGCCAAACATGTTTCCATTTCTTGCAATCAAAGAGAACTAACTGAAACCACGATGAGATAGCAGGTAGACGGTGGTTTAGAAAGCACAGAGATGTATATGATTTGCTGCTTGATCATCTCAAACAAATAATGCCAGCCTGGCATCCCACTCTGTGTCTTTGAAGAAGCCACTTCAGGAATACACTGTTTAAATCATTCACCTTGAGGGAAGGCTTAGTGGAAACAGGCTGTGATACTATATCCAGACTGATCTATTGGCAGCTTCTTACTTTCTTACTGGTATCTGTGCCCCCAGCTTCCATCTGACTCTGTGAAATATGCCTACTTGCCTACTCTGAATGACCTCTGAGCCTCAAATGTCTGGACCAAGCTACAGCTACAGATAAAGATGAAGGGAAAAACAAAAATAAAGGTAATGGTTTTTGAATGAAGATCAGGGATGGAATTTAGAGGAAAAATGTATTTGAGTCTGGAGAGGATATCTATGGATATTGGAATCCTCCTCCTCCTCTATCTAAAGGATTTTTGTACATTACATCCACTAGAGAGTCAACACTAAGACTTGAATCCTCAAGCTAGCCAAGGGAAGTGTTGGCAGGCAAGGCAGCTTTGTTACTAAAGCAGAACGGAGTCTTCTAAGACATTGGTAGGCATGGCCTTCAGGGGTCAGCAGCCTTCCCTCACTTAGTAGGTGGAGACCCTGAAGTCTAGAGCAGTGAAGCTGAGGTGAAGGGTCCCCCACTGGTGGTGCTTTCTGCCAGGGTCTGGTGAGCACATCTTGTGTGTTAGCTCCACTGTCCTTGGTTTGGGATTCACTGGGCCAAGTGGACACAGATCATCCCACAAGAAACAGACAGAATTGAAGAGAGGCAAGTTGGCCAAAAAGAAAGATGGCTGTGTCCCTTGGTGCCCTGATGACGTCGAGCTGGACCCTATCATGTGTTGCCCCTAGAGGTCTTATCATTGTCACTCTGCTTGGCAATAAACAATTGTTCAAGGCTTTGATCAGTTGGAGGTACATCATTGTACTTATCTGAACATAAACAGACTGCAGCAGGTTATGGAGGAAGAAATATAACTTGATTACACATGGAGCTGGATTTATAGGCATGAGAATAGAAGTAGAACCATGAGAAGTTTGGGAGTTTACAGTTAATGGTGTGTTTCCATGAACTTGTTCTCTTTTTCTCCCTATAGTCACAGGTTTTGCATTTCTGGGTATTGCTTTGTACCTTTTTGATTTCAATGAGAAGTTCTCTTAATTTTGTCTTAATTCAATGACAGAATCAAGTTTCTAGTGAGTAAAGGACAGTTGATATTCATGGTCGTTGATTCAGCTGTTGTGAGAAAGGAAACCAAATCCAGAACCATGCTAGCCAGACCTGCCTTAATGTGTATTTCCAGTGTTGTAAAACTACGGACAAAAAGAGGAAAACAAGTCACTCATCTGGAAATGGTCTCAGGTTGTCCCCAAACTGCCACACGGCTAGTGGAGCTGTGCTGTGCTTTCCCTGGGGTGTCTTCAGCTTACCACTCCTGACAGGGACATGTCTAGAGGGTCCTCTGCCTCTCCCTTATGCCTCAGACAGCTTCCTCAACACTCAGAGGGTTTCTGCATGCTTCAGTTTGTGTTTTTACTTGGTTTGTGAAATGATAGTGTTTAAATCATTTCCTAGATTGACTTCAAACACTGTTAGAATCACAGTCCCTGAGAAGCTGTCTGATCTGAATGGAATATATGAGGAATTAGTACTTTCTGGCACATTCTTAGATAATATGTTGAACACTGCAGAGGAGGGCTTCCTCATAGAGATCTGTATGGGGTGTTATGTTCTCATCAGGAGATTTAAGATGCTTTGGCTTTTAAAAGAATAATGGGTTTGTTTTTTTCTCTTCCATGGGGGAACTTTTTCATCCTCCCCACCCCCTTTTAAGCTGAAAACCACGATGCAGAATTCTGAGGCTTATCAAGGTTTTTACTTAAAATCTGGTAGCTTTGATCTCCAAGTGCTAAATGGCGTGGAATGAAAATACTGACAATACCTTGTATCACAGCCAGCCATTTTCATATTCATTCAAGGAGCCTGATGAGCTGCACCTCCCTCCCCCGGCCCCGTCAGTGAGAGAAATAGGGACCATCCCTGGAGAGCATTGTGAGCTGTTAGCTTCTGAGGACCTTGGAGCACAAGGCCCTTGACTTGGAGTCAAACTCCCCAGGATGGAACAGAGCCTTAATGTCACATTAAAATATCAAAATGTATGGACGCTTCTTCATCAGGCTATTTAATTTGCATGCAGTGAGAGCTATGTTGCTTCTTATCAAATCTGCATAGAAATACACTACATTTCTCAGGAAACCCCATAAAGGATAGATGTAGGGAAAGACTCTGGCAGGCTGGGAGCATGTGCATGGACTTGCTATGTACAGGTGCTCCTGCTGGGAATCAGCACGTTCATCTGCTCTTGCAGAGATCGTGCTCTCACAGGGATTCTAGGCCCTTGTTCAGGGCACCCACTCCTCACTCCTGTGGCAACAGACCCACCCCACATGCTGACTGCGAATCACCGGACAAATCCCAGTGGGTGCCTTGTGTTTCCCTACTTCAAGCACAGTCCTTCTGTTTCACTTGGATGCAGGGATCCTTGGTCTCTGGGGCTCCTGCCCACTGCAGGTGTCAGGGGAATCAGAATTTTAAACATGCCTTGGAAGCCTCTTGTTCTCAGACTCAGCTGGTGCCTTTTTGAGTTTCCCGAGTTTCCTGAACGGTGTCCCATGCCCTGGGTATCACTCTGGTGTGTTGCATAAAACACTGTGTTTCATCCTTACAGCACTTTTGTAAGGTCTAGACTATTTTCTCTACTTTGTAAAAAAGGCAACTGAGCCAGAAAGAGAGAAAGAGACTAGAGAACCTGGCCAAAATTTCACAGTGAGGGAGCGTTGTAGATGGGATTTAGATGAGGTCTACTTGGCTGAACTCTGCTTTTTCTCCCAAAGTGTGCTTATCTCCCCTGGGTGGTATAAGGATGGTGTAGAAGGGGGGCAAAAATGGTAAAGTGTCTCCTGCTGTGTAAGGTCCATGTTTTCCTAGACTCTGTACCATCCCCTTGGATCTGCTGCCATTTACACGGATGGTGTGATGTCAACATTCTTAGTGTGCAATAATGCAAAATCAGAGGAGTAAGAAAGAAGATGACTAATGTGAGAAAAGCCAGTGTGGTGTCTGGTGAATCGATGACTCATTTGTGTTCCATCAGGATGTCAAGTGGCTTGCTGTAGTGATTTGCACAGGCTACTTCTCCAGCTTGATGCACATGGCTGGTCGTTGTCGTCTTCTTGGGCAGGCGCTGTCTCCATGAGACACAGATGTCACAGACCTAGGCATCGCCCTGCCCGAGACCTCCTGTGTACTCTGCTCTTGTGTATGGGCAGCCTCGATCCCTGGGCTGGTGCCAGAGTCACACTTGACCCAAGAGCACCCCCAGATGTTTTATCCCCCAGCTTTTAGAGAACCTGCTGCAGCCTCAGAAATCTGACTCACTTGAGAAGCTGGGACCTGGGTTCCATTTGTCTCAAAGCTAAATAAGCTACATTCTTCTCATCTGGGCCAGATCATCCCTCAGGCTTCCTCACTGCAAAAATGAGACCTCACCCTTCTCAGAGTCCTCTCACTTTGTCATTCCCACGGGAATAATCTAGAAGAAGTGTACAGTTACAAAAAGAAAACTCACAATATTTTGATGTAGAAAAATTGGAATCTCTTTCTAAAGTTGTACTTGCTACAGAAAAAACAAGAAAATAGAAACTACAATTTCTCATGGCAATGAGAAACAATGAAATCTGGCCATGTGTAGCAACATGGATGGACCTTAAGGGTGTTATGCTGAGCGAAATAAGTCAGGCAGAGAAGGACAAATATCATATGTTTGCACGTATAGGAGGATTAGGAGGAACTTGACGGAGGAACAAGGGGGAGAAGAAGGGCGGAAATGGTGGGGGAAAGGGAGAGAGGCAAACCATGAGAGACTCTTGAATGCTGACAAAAACTGAGGACTGATGGATGTGGGGGGGAGGGGGGATGCGCATGGAGGAGGACACTTGTGGGGATGAGCACTGAGTGTTATGTGGAAACCAATTTGACAATAAACTATTTGTAAAAAAAAAAAAAAGAAACTACAATTTCTCTTTTTTTCCTCTCTTTCAATCTCTCACCCTCTTCCTCTGCACACATATGGACACACACACACACACACACACACGCACGCACAGCTACAGGCATTGGTGGGGACCGCTCCCTGTTGCAAGCAAAGCTGCTGAGAAAGCACACACCAGCCACGGTGGTGAAGTCATGCAAATGCTATGCCCCCAAAGGCCACAGGAATTGTGGAAAGATTTGTGTAAATATCTCATGCATTCTTGTGATCTAAGGTTTATGGAAATGAAAACCACAATCGAAAAGCCAATGCCACATTTATTCCTCCTTCTTCCTTTTCTCCTTTAGAATAAATTCATAGAACATTTTATGGAGCATCCAAGAAAATAAATTATTTCAACTTTATTACTAGGAAGACATGAGCCAAAGTGCACTGCAACGACTAAGCAGGTTAAACAGGATCTGCTTGGGGAAAAGATGAGTGAACACTGCCGGTGTCCCCACTGCCCACTGGGCTGGAGTTCTAAGATGTGAGGGCAAAAGTGGCTCCCTTATTTGCCCCTTTGTAGATGATATCGATAGGGTTATGAATGCTCAGTTGGTGCAAACCTTATCTTACTCCCATGAACTTCAGGCTTCTTTTCCTCATCTCTCCTTTAATTTTGTGGGGAACACTGGAATTGGAATGTCTCACATGCTCAGCACAGCTCAGACATTCAACTTGCTGAAGCTTCCCTGGCACCAAGTTTAAAGAAACCATCGAGGAACACATGGTTTTCCACACACAGCAGAGGCTAGGACACACCCTCCCCAGGATCCCAGCAGCTGGCCTCAGGGAGTCCTCTCTGCCTTAGCCATTTCATAGGCAGGCGTGCGAGTGAGGAGGGGCTTCCTTCAGAGAGAAGGCTGGGATGCTGTAGACTCATGCTCGCCCCCTCCCTCATACCTTGTTTAACACAGCAGGGAAGTCAGCACAATAGCGCAGTGAGAACACATTTTGGCCCCAAGTTTTATAATACACTTGTGTGTAATATCAAAGTGTTCATTTAATTCTTGCCTCAACTTTTCTGATTTATAAGATGGAGCAGTGGGTTAAATCTGTGCAACTCTGACTTCCTGCTTTCTCCTGCCACTCACCTTCCTCCACTCATCTTCTGTTGATGTGTGTCCACCATATATTGAATGGACTTGGTTTGGGAACATGCAGAGCAGGAAACAATACTATTTTTAATTAATCTAGTTGAGGATTCCTTCACTATCCTGGGGTGGGATCTTGGCCAGAACCCAGAGCTTTTGTAGTCACTTTCAGGTATTAAAAGTTCAGCCTGAATTAAATAAAAACTTTAATCGGATCTGCCCCTCACCCTGGTCCTCGATCTCAATTCCTGATCTCTGGTTGGGACCTGGCATTAGGGAAAGGGAAATTTTCTCCATCCTGTCTACCTCTGGAGTTAGGGCTGGGGAGAGAGGGAAATTTCTGACAGGAAGGTTCTTTTTTCTAATATAGCTTTTATCTAACATTGGTGCCTTCTCTGGCTGTCCAGACATTGGCTTTTCCCTTACACAGATGCTCCAGTGGATTCTTTGGAAAACCCTCATTTGAAAGAGGATCTCAAATCCTGAGTTGTTTTCTGACAACTTGCTTGGTCCAGCTGACTAATTTGACTCTGTCTTGACTTCTGCTCTAACAGCACACTCCACCTAGACCCTCTCTGCTGGGTTGCTTCACTCTCGAACCCTCTCAGGGCAGGATCTTTTCAAGAAAGCTTAAGCATAGCCACTTCTGCACTGTGTAGCCTGGCTCATGGTGATGTAGACCATGACCTGTGTCACAGGAAGAAAGGTAGCTCCTGCTGCCGTGTGCTGTCCTTGCTCTGCCATGCATCACAGGAGCTCGTGCACCTCCTCATGGTTACGCTTTTCCAACAAGCAGCAAGAGCACTCATCCAACTCTTGAAGACCTCTCTGACCAGACCAGCAGGTACCTCATCTGGCTTGTGGTACGTGTCTTGGGGGGATGGCACTACTGTAACACTTCCCCTCCCACTAGGCTAAACACTTATTTATTTAAAAAAATCCCTTTTGGGAGGGTGGGTCAACAAAATGGCAAAGTAGGAAGCATCCATCCTTCTACAAAAATGTGAAAAAATGAGCAAAACTGTCAAACTGAACTTAAGAACTCTAAAAAATGATCAAAAGTTTATAGCAACCAAGAGAATGGTGAATTAAGGAAAACACAAGTTTAAAATGGTGTTGCATCTTCGTGGCATTTTTATTTAGCCTTATCACACACCCTTTATAGTTGATGACAGTCTTTGAAGAAGGCAGACTAAATTTCTAGACTGGGACCCTGGTCCCTGACTCCAGGCCTTATTTAAAAATTATGTTTGTCTCTTCTTACCTTTCTGGGAACTACTTGAATGACTGACACAAGGTGCTTGTCTGTTTCACCTAATTCAGAAATCAGTCAGGGCAGGAAAAGTAGTGGGTATTTGTTGAAAACATTGTACAGCAAACAAACAATTCACAGCCTTTTGAGCAAAAGACTATAGTTGAAACATATAATAGATCACCTAAATCCTGGCAGGGAAAACTGAAGGGAGTGTGTGTGTGTGTGTGTGTGTGTGTGTGTGTGTGTGTATGAAATCAGGGAATTCAAAAGCACCTGCATATAGCATGAAATTTAGAAAGCAACATGCATGTCCAGGGAAAAACTCATTAACAGGAAAGTTCTGAGACTTCTACCACTGACTAATCTATAGACTCAGTCCAAGCACAAAATGAATGCTAAAGCAGAGCTAGAAACAGATTCAGAAGTGTTGAAGGAGTGCCCCAGCACAGAGTCAGTCTTCAAAGATTACTAGAGATTTGTTTTGTTTTGCTTTGTTTTTCAGCTTTGTGGCATTCATAGAAATCTATCAGAACGCCAGCTGAAAAGATGCTAAAGGAACAGTTTTCAATAACCACACATGACTTGGAATACAGTATTTGAAAAAAGTCGTTTGGTAAAATCATTACACAAATAGATGACTACAGCCTTCAAAACAAAAACACCAAACTGTCAGGAAGAAGAAGAATATGGTTTCTAGAATAACCACCCTGTAATATTTAAACATCCAATTTTCAATAAGAAATCACACATACAAAGAAATCAGAAAATGTGGCTAATTGAAAGGAATAAATGGATATAAATCACCCCTGAGAAAGCTCAGACATTCAAGTTACTAGACAAAGATTTACGTTATCTGTCTTAAATATGTTCATAGAACTAATGGAAATTATGGTCAAAAAGCTAAAGGAAACCATATAGAAATTATTAAAAAGAACTAAATAGAAATAATAGAAATTCTGGAGCTAAAAGTACAATAACTGAAGTGAAAAATTCACTGGAGGATTTCCACATCAGATTCAAGCAGACAGAAGAAAGAGTCAGAAAAATTGAAATTATATAATCTGTGGAATAGAAAGAAAAAAATGAAGAAAAACAAGCAGTGCCCCCTTGGGCACTATCATTTATGATAGCTTGTGAACTATCATTAAAAAAATCAACATATGCATTATGGAATTCCTAGAAAGAAAAGGGAGCTAGACAAAAAGGCAGAAGGAATACTTGAAGAAATAATGGCTGAAGTTTTCCCAAACAGGAGGAGAGATGAATTTATAAAGGCTAGAAGCTCAACAAACTCCAAGTGAGATGAATGGAAAGAAATTCACATTGAGACACATTGCATAATTATTGAAAGCCAATGGCAATGAGAAAATCTTGAAAACAGCAGGAGAGAAGTGACTCATCACTTGAGTCCTCAATTATCACTTGAGGGATCCTCAATTATATTAACAGCTGATTTCTTATCAGGAACATGGAGGAAAGATGCAGTGGGATGACACGTTTAAAATATGGAAGGAAAAAAAAACATCAACCAAGAATTCTGTATCTGGGAAGACCACCCTCAAAAATGAAAGACAAAGGAAGACACTCCTGATAAACAAAAGCTGGGGAAATTTGTTATTAGTAGGCTTTCCTTGCAAGAAATACAAAGGGAGCGAAATGAAAGGACACTAGACAGTAACTTGAAGCCAGATAAACCAACAAAGATCTCCAGGAAAGATAGCCATGTAGGCAATTATGAAAGCCAATACAATTGCATTTTTGGTTTGTAATGCTACTTTTAATTTACTACATTATTTAAAGACATATGTATAAAAACAACTAAAAATCTGTTATTGGGAACAGAATTTACACAAATGTAATTTGTGACAACACAAATGAAAGGGAAAAGAACTGTATAGGAAGAGAGTTTTAGTATTCTGCTGAAGTTGGTATCAATGATAATAAAATTGTTATAAATTTAGGATGTTAACTGTAACCGCCATTATAACAACCCACAAACAACTAAAAAATATATATGAAAGAAAATGAGGAGGGAATCAAATGGTTTACTAGAAAAAAACCCAACTAAATACAAAAGGAGATAGCAATGGAGGAAATGCGAGATAAAAATGGGACAGGAAATAGAGAAAAACAAATGTGAAAATATCAGAAGGAAATCCTTCCTTATCAATTAGTCTTTCCTTTCTTACATTTAATTTCTTACATTAAATCAAACTCTTCATTTCAAAAGACAGACATTAACAAGCGAATAAAATACACAATCCAGTATCTTTTCATGATAAAAATTCTCATCCAAATAGGAATAGAAGGAAACTTCTTCAACAATATAAAAGACATGTATGAAAAATCCACAGCTGACATCCCATTTAGTGGTGGAAGACTGAAAGCTTTCCCCATAATGATATCCACTTTTACAACCGCTATTCAACATTGTATTAGAAATTATAGCCATGGATATTAGGCGGGAAGATGGGAAAAGACATCCACAGTGGAAAGGAAAAAGTAAAGCAATCTTTATTTTCAGATCATGTGATCCTATATATCTAAATATATATAAAATACCAAAGAACCCACAAGAAAGCTACTAAAGCTAATAAAATCATTCAACAAAGTTATAGGGTATAATATCAACACACAAAAATCGATTGTGTTTTTATACACCAGTAATGAGCAAGCCAAAAAGGGAATAAGATCAGTTTGTTTAAAATATCATCCAGAAGAATAAAATACTGAGGAATCAGTTTAACCAAATAGGTGAAAGACTCACCCAGTGAAAACTACAAAACATTGCTGAAAGAAATTAAAGAAGACAAATGGAAAGATATCTTAAGTGCATCGATTAGAAGACTTAATATTGTTAAGATGTTAATTCTACCCCAAACAATCTACATATTCAATGTTTCCTTTATTAAAGGAAGAGGAAAAGCCAATCTTCAAATTATTATGGAATTACAGGCAGGTTTGAATAGCCAAAACAATATTGAAAAGGAAAACAAAGTTTTAGAACTCATATGTCCCTATTTCAAAAGTTACTACAAACTACAGTGATGAAAACAGTGTGGTACTGACATACATATAGACATATAGACTAATAGAAGAGAACTGAGACTCCAGAAATGGACCTATGCATTGGTGGTCAACTTTTTTTTTTTTTTTTTACAAGAATCCCACCCAATGGGAAAAACAATCTCTTCAACAGTAGTGCTGAGACAACTGGTTACCTATATGTAAAGAAAAAGTTAGACCCCAGCCTGGCATCATATACAAGAGTAAATATAAGAAATAACTCTTAAAACTCTTAGATGTATACATGGGGGTAAATGTTGAGGAACATGGGTTTTATAATAATGGATTCATAGATATAAGCAACACAAAATAGTTAATAAATTGGGCTTCATAAAAATTAAAGATTTTTGTACATCTAAAGACAGTATCGAAAGACTGCAATAGCAACCTATAGAATGAAAGAAAATATTTGGAAATTATATATTTGATAAGAGTATAGAATCAAGAATATATAAGGAATTCCTACAACTCAAAAAAAAAAAAGACAATCAATTGAAAAAAAATGTGTAGAAGATTTTCTCCAAAGGATACACACAAATGACTGACAAATACATAAAAATAAAGGTGCTCAACATCATTAGCGAATTGAAATCCTTGTACATTGCTGCTGGGAGTATAGGATAGTACAACCTCTATGGAAAACAGTGTGGCATTTCTTTAAAAGGTTAAACATAGAATTATCATATGACCCTGAGATTCCATTTGTCAAAATATTTGAGTACCAGACAGTACTCAAACAAGAACGTGAACACACACAGCGATGGTAGAACTATTGAAAACAGGCAAAAGATGAAAATAGTTCTACTGCCCATCAGTGGATGGATGGATGGACAAAATGGTATATCCACCATGAAACATTAATCAGCTATAAAAAGGAATGAAGTGCTGATACATACTATAATGTATATTAACTTTGAAAAAATACTAAGTGAAAGAATTCAGACACAACAGGTCATATATTGTATGATTTCATTTATACAAAATGTGCAGAATAGATAAATCCATAGAGACAGAACTCAATTTGATGATTTTCAGGGGCTGAGGAGAGGAGGAAATAGGTATAAACTACGGAATGTTTAAGAGGTTTTACTTTGGCGTGTTGAAAATGTTTTGGAATTAGATAGAGGTGGTAGTTGCACAGCATTGTAAATGTACAAAATGCCACTGACTTGTGTACTTTAAAATGAGTAATTTAATGAAATCTCCACTCAATCTACTCCATCCGTCTAGAGCCTCTCCTGAAGGAAGAGGCTGGAAGTGGGCGGAGACTAAGTGTCCCAGAATAGATGCTGGTCTATTTCTTGGAATGTCTATCATTTTTCTTTAGAATGTGACAAGTGTTTTCATCCTTAGGACCTTAGTGAGATACCCTGTTACTATGTGTGCTCTGTGATTTAGTTGAGGCTCCATGCCTTTTCTCTCCAAAGGGGAGTGTGCAGCAGAGTGAGCACCAATGAAACGGGATGGAATGCACTCTTGACCTCTCAAGTAAATTTTACAGTCTTACCTAAACGAAGAACATAACCCAATCCAGGTCCAGTGCAGTGACTCCTCTCTGCAAGGTCCCAGGAAAAATTGTTCATTACCTAATTTTGAGTCTTAGGTATCTTTAAAATTTTTTCCAATGTTTATCTATTTTTGAGAGATAGAGATAGAGTGTAAGCAGGGAAAGGGCAGAGTAAGTGGGAGACAGAATCCCAAGGAGGCTCCAGACTCCAAGCTGTCAGCATAAAGCCCGATGTGGGGTTGGAACCCATGAATCGTGAGATCATGACCTGACATGAAGTTGGCCACTTAACTGACTGAGCCACCCAGGCATCCCATGAGTCTTGGGTATCTTAACGAGATAGAAGTTTTTGAAAACTTTTCTAGCATCCGCATATCCAGTTTCTCTCTTTTTACAGGTAAACCAAGGCTCAGCCATATTAAAACTTTGCCTGGAATCCATAGAAAAAGAAGGTAGATTAACGGTTGCATAGGGCTGAAGTGGTTGGTTGTAAATAGGGAGTGGCTGCTCATGGGTTGGAGTTTTCTTTTGGGGTGATAAAAATATTCTAAAATTGATTGTGGTTCTGGTTGTACAACTCTATGAATATACTAAAAATCATTGAATTGTGCATGCTATATGGTATGTGAATTATATCTCCATATAGCTCTATCTATCCATCCCTCTATCTATCATTTGCCTGGGCCCATTCACAGCTAATTAGCCCTTCAGCTTTCTTACCATGATAATAATGACCTATCACTATGAGTCTCAAATGACCCTTGTCCCAATACCTGTGCCTTTTGCCAGGACTGCTCTGAATAACTTCATTGATCCTCTAAATTACTTACTTATGTGACAGTTTCATTGGATGTCCCCACTATAAGACAGGTCAGATGATGCATGCTGTATAGGACTTCATATTCAAAGTGACTGATATTATGGCTAGAGTCCTCTATTGGAATGAAGACGTCTATCTATTTGGGAAACAAAATCTTCCAAGAAAACAATGAAGTTTTGCATTTCTACGTATTTTCTGATGCAGTGGCTCTGTTGGGAAAGCCCTTGTGGCCATCCTATATGAGAAGGTCATGTGAGATGAAATAGGAAAGAATTTTCCCAAAGAGGAAGCCATTCTACTTCTAAAATTATCAAGACACTAACAGACAGAGGGGCACAAAAGCCCTCCTACCAATTATGTTCCTAAGCCCTGTTGGTGATTGGTATGTGCCTTTAAGAGGCATTCAGTGAATTATTGCTAGCAAAAATGCTTTTGTGTGAACAGAGACTCCAAAGCATATGGAAAATGCTACTGGCCCAAATTATTTTATTTTTTCAAGCACAATATCCCTACAGCCATTGGGCTCACTGGAGGCTGAGTGGGGAATGACTGAGGTCTTTTGAGTCCAGCTGCTCTTCTCATTGAGGTTACTCTGATTGGTGGTTTTGGCCTCCTGAGCTGTGTCTGCACACACAAAGCCAAATGAAAACTTGGTAATTGCACTGACTCAGTGAGGGAATCCACTTAGGGAGGATGGCCAGTGTGCACTGTTCAGAAGCCCCCTCCTTCCAGCAGGGATCTGCACAAAGAAACTAGAGAGCTTTCCACTACAGGCTTGACTTTGGGGTTATATGACCCAGCGTTTCCTGGGATATTTTCCATCACATTGGATTTGGTTTGTCTGTTCACGTGGATGCTGCCTTCTATGCAGAAAGGTGCCGTATTAGATTTTTAAAGACAATTTTCTTCAAAATAGCTTCTTTTTATACATGCCTACAACACACTTCCTTCTTCGTCAGCTGTCTGTCCTGGGGGAAGGCTGTGATGCTCTGCTGACCCGAGTTCAGTGGTGTGTTGCTTATTTTATCTACCCAAACAAAATAAATTTCTCTCCATTTTGTTCTATTTCCTACCAGATAGAATCTTTTGTTTTCACTTGCTGCCTTGTCAGCTTCCAAGAATTTTTTTCTTCTTGAGACCAGTCGAGACACCCAGGGTTCAGTGGTCTGTGGCCGGCTCCGGCCCAAGGTCGAGGATTCCCTCCTTTTCCTTCCCAGTATTGTCCAGCATCCTGCAGGGCGCTGTCCCTGGCCACACCGGCGGACAGTGCGGCCTGGCACTGGCGTCCTCCTCTAGTCTCGGGGCGCAGTTGCGCCCTAGCCAGGCTTCACCGCAGCTGCATGCTCTCCCATGCCCAATGAAGGAGGAAGCCAAAAGCTATGAAGGAATGGGTTCCTTTTGGTCCTCGGCTTTTTGGGTTGTCCCGGTGAGAGCACGTTGGAGAATCTCAGGACACCGCGTGTGTCACCTGCCAGGTGGTGGACTGTATCTGTATTTTAGGGGGTTGCCCATCAGGATGCTACCCAAAATTAGTTTAGAAACACTGCAGCCTTGTTCCAGTGCGTTTTCAAGTAAGGAAGAGGCTTTCTCCTGACAGTCTTTCCTATCGACTGAGTTTTTATGTTAAACACAGATTTAATAAATTTGGAAACAAAGTCTTCTTAAAAATCTTCCATGGCTTCCAGTGCCCACAGCACAAAGTGCTGACATCCCAGGCTGGCCCACCCCACAGTCCACATGCTGGATAGTGACTCTAACCTGCCACCCTGCGGTTCTAGGCCTACAGGCACTAGGGCCTCTAGTGCCTGTGATGCACATGCGCTGCATCCTCTGGGCTGCACCGCCCTGGTGGGGTGCTCCAATGACCAGGTCTACTCTGTAGGACTTCCATGACTTTCTGGAAACTAACCATTGTCATTTGTGATGATGACAGGACATTCATCAAGGTGTGCCAAGACCCATCATATCTCTGCCCTCTCCCAACCTCGACTGTGAGCTCCCAGCCTGGCCGACAGTGGTGTTTAGCACATTGTAGGTGCCCAAGAAATATTTATTGGCTAGAGGTCTGCAGGATGAAAATGGGAAGGCTTTCAATTCCATATAATGAACATTTGTTGAGCACTAAGCCAGGCTGTGGGAGTGATGTAAAGACGAACGAGAGCCCTGTCACTGAGGAAGAAACACAGTATATCACATGCAAGTGGTGGCTCCACTCACATACATGACACCATTGGCAGTGTCTCAGAAGGTTGCTGTTTTATTGATCATTATTTATGAACACAGAGTGTGGATGGGGTGCTTACAGGGGCATAGCCTAGCATGAGTCGTATTTTGATGTTCAGGTGATATACACACAGGTACGTGTGTATGCTCCTTTTTCAAACTCACAAATCACTCAAGAGGATTTTCTCCATCATTTCTATTTTAAGTGAATTCCTTCGCTCAGGCAGTGAGATCAGTTTTTTCTTAAGGCAGTTGAAATCACTTCCTCTGAGAGAATGGAGCAGGGGGAAATTTAGTTGCTGCAGGCATGTTAGAGGAAGGAAGACCTGAGACTCTGGCCCCCACTCCCCAGACCTTCTCATCTTCAGGTCAACAAAGGCAGGCGCGTGGCAGGCATTGTACAGTCAGCTGAGGGACGCCGGCACCAGCTCTACCATTGTCATTAACGTCAGATTGTCAGACTATTCAAACTGTGTGTTCTCCAAGTCTGCGCAGAGGATTTCTAGGTATTTTGCTGAGATCAAATATTTTTCAGAAAGTGAGCAGGTTTCTTTCCTGCAGAACCTCCACTGAGGCTTTCCCAATCACATTTGTGCAGGGACTCCCCTTCTCCCTCATAATCATTTCCATAACATACATAGCTGGAAATGCTGGTGTGTTGAAAAGAAGGGACTTTGCAGCCAGAAAACTGAGCTTCCTCAAATGACTTCACCCTCAAGCCAGGTTCTCTGTGCTGTGCAGGCTGTGATGAAGGGTGTGGGACGTGTGGTCGAGGGCCTGTTCTGTGAAAGTAATTCTTGGTTTGTGCTTGATGGCTTTGCCCATACTTGGAGGAACAAGCCTCCTTTATTCCAACTATTTATTCTTATGCCTATTACCTTTTAGAACAATGAGACATCATGAGAGAGCCTCAACTCTTTTGGCCCTGGAGCTCATTGAGTTCATAAAGAAACAAGGACATTATCCTCTCAGCTGCCAGCACCATGACGGGAAAATGACATACAATGGAAAGTGGGTCCTGACAACACTGCATATCTGATTGTTTGTTAATTTGTTTCATTCAGTCATTCATTCATTCGTTCAACCAATACTGACCACCTTTCTGCTGAGTGTCAGGCACTGTGTGTGGAGTATGAGGCTATTATAGGAAGAAAACAGACACAATCTCTACCCGTACGGGCTGGCTGTGCAGGGAGGAAGATAGACTTACTAAATAAGTAAAATCAAGGGTGCACACTTTTTCTATGAGGGGCTAGAGAGTAAATAGTTGAGGCTTTGCAGGCTGTGTGGTCTGGCGTAACTGCCCAGGCGCGCTGTTGCAGCCAGTGTGCACAATTGCACGGTTGTGAGTGTGTCTAGTATCACTTTAGTTACAAAGATGGATGGTGAACCGATTTTGGCTATGGGTTGTAGTTTGCCAACCCCAATCAAAAAAATAAATATTCAACTTATTCATTCAAGTGCCTTGAGAAGAAATTAGATAAAGGGGAGAGAAAAGAGCATTTTGGGCAGATGGGAGGTGAACACTGCAGGGCCATTTGTTCAGGCTCAGGGCTTTTCTAAGCAGGTGTCGTGTGCAGGAGGCACGTGCACAGCTATGTTTTGGAAGCATCCCGTTGGCTGTGCGAAGACGGTGGGTTGCAGAGGAAAGGGGTGGATGTGGGTAGCCTGGGTGGGAGGCTGGCGTGACTGTCCTGGCACAGGTGGCAGGAATGCGGGCAAGAGGAGCACTGTGGAGCGGGAGGAGCAAGTAGAACATTCTGGATTGAAATTTGAGGGTGCAGGTGGAGTTCAAAATGACTCCCAGGTGTCTGCATTGTTGGCCTGGATGGCTGTGTTTCTGGGAAGGCAAGGGGAGGGGACAAGTGGACCGTGGGGAGGCCATGTGCGGATGGTGGACTGGGGTGCATATTGTTCATCCAACGAGGCAGGAGTGGATCTGGGATTCAGAGAATAAACCCAGTCGGAAACAATATAACTGAATAACAGCTGGAGACTTGAGAATGGATCTGCTCACTCAGGAGAGAGTGTGAGGCCCGCAAATGCTGGCCCACATGCAGAACCAGCTGGCTGCCTGCTGCTGTAAATAAAGTTTTATTGTAACATGGTAGTGCTTGTGCATGTATACACCATCTACTGCTGCTTTTGTGCTACACTGGCAGAGCTGAACAGTTGCAACAAAGACCCGATGGCCCATGAAACCTATAATATTAAGTCTCTGGTCCATAACAGAAACAGCTTGCTGACTCTTGGTACATAGAGTGAGGAAAATGTGGGTGTGGGGCCAATCCTTGAAGAGATTCCACATTTAATGTGCAAGGGGAGGAGGGTGAGCTTCATAGGGGGTAGCAGAGAGGGAGGGGGGAGCCAAAGCCAAGAGAAGAGGGAATTTGAAGAAGGAAGGTGTGGTCATGAATGTCAGCTTTGGGGAAGTCAGAGGGAGATGAGGACAGGACACCATCCACTGAGCCCAGTGCTGGGGGTCAGTAGGGAGTCTGCAGGGACCTGTTTCATGAGAGTGATGGGAGACAGTGTTTGGTGTTGGGGGCTAAGGAGAACAGAGAGGAGAGGACAAGGGGCAGAGTGGGGCACTGGGCAACAGAATGGCAGAAGGGCAAAGCAAACACAAATTACCAAAGTAAATATTAGAGTTCTGCATTACTCTCTGTAAGCCCTTGCCCATATCCATAATCCTTAGTAAAACCTTGTCACTGTGTGTGTGCGTGTGTGCCTTCATGAGTGTGTGTGTGTGTGTGTGTGTGTGTGTAAATCAAGGAAATATTTGGCTGGTGTAATATGTATAGAACAAGAATTTAGGGCAAGCAGGAAATAGGAAGACAGAGATGACCTTGAGAAGTAAATTCCTTGGAAACTTGTTTGCAGAAAATTTGGGGAGATGATGGGTTTCTTTCCCCCACAGCGTTTAGGTAGAGGTAGAATATGATATTATTTAGATCTTGAGGAGCTGGGAGTCCCCAGTTAACATCTGGATTACCATAGCTGTTATTTGACATGGTAGTTGGGGAATAAAATATATCTATTGCCATCTCTCCTTACTAAGGTGTAAACTTCCTGATGATAGAAATCACGTCTGACTTGCTCATTGCCGCACGTCCTTACAGTTAGAGCAGTGCCTGGCACAAAGAATGAGAGAGTCCTCAGAACAAGGAAAAACAGATGTTTTATTATCACCATTTTGCAGATCAGGAAACTAAGGCTTAGAGAGCCAAGTGTATACGTAAAGGATCCATAATTTTAATTTCTAGTTAACATATAATCTATTTATCCTCAACCCTTATCCTATATAGCCCACTGACTCCACATTTCATCCTTTGTTCAGTTCTCCATGCATCCTACAGCTGTAGGCAGGCATCCATGCAGATGAGTACAGGTTACAGTAACAGACTAGAATGTCACATGAGGGTGACTGAAATCTCCTAATCCTTGGCTCATCTATGGTTTCTTAATGAATTGCTTTTGACACACATTTAAAAAAGTTCGCACAAGCTTTCAACTGTGAGCGAAGGGTGTAGGGAACATGGGGCAGAGAACTTCATCTCTGAAGTTGACCTTTTGTGGTTAAGCCCAGTTATCAGCAGTGTCTGGAATAAGACAGTGACAGAAAGGCATTGCCTAGGAATCATTTCCCACCGCAGCTGCCTCCTTGTGAGAGCCCTCGTGTCCTAAGGGTGGGTGTGCAAATGGGACAGTCATTTTGACCACAACCGGCTCCCCTGAATCAAATCAAGTAAGGGACTACTCTGTGGCCAGAAACAGCTCTGTGGGAATCCATTCGTGGTGATGGGTCTACAGATGTTCACTGCAATGTTGTGTGTGGAGTGGGAGTTTGGGGCAACCTGGAGCAGTGCATGTGGGCCACAGAACATGTGTGCTAGTTAGAGGCAATGGGCCCCTGTGTGCACAGTGGTGTGGACTTCTGAAAAACAGAGCACTTGGTTAAAAAAAATCCAGCACATTTAACAAGATAAATTACACCACCATTTACATAAACAGAGAATAGCTGTGCATAAAGATACAAAAGACACATTCAAATATGAAGAAGTAGACTGCAGAAGGCATTGGGTGGGGAATGGGATACAGAGAAATTTAATAATTACAGGGACAGGGGACTTACATGGGCTAATGATGATAATGTGCCAAGAACTGAGGAATATGATTAACTCAAGTCTCTGCATTGGATGTTTAAAAAAGTCCTTTGAGGCTTTTCTCTTGAGAAGTCTAATCCTTATAACAGGTGTTGGCGAGGATGTGGAGAAATCGGAACCCTTGTGCACTGTTGGTGAGAATGTAAAATGATGCAGCTGCTGTGGAAAAAGTATGGAGGTGCCTCAAAAAGTTAAAAATGAAATTACCATATGATCCGGCAACTCTACTTCTTGGTATTTACCCCAGAGAATTGAAGAGAGTCTAGAAGAGATATCTGTATATCCATGTTCGTAGCAGCATATTCATGATAGCTAAAGCACTGAAGGAAGTCAGGTGTCCACAGACAGATGCATAGATAAACAAAATGGGGTGCATACACACAATGGAATATTACTCAGCCTTAAAAAGGAAGGAGAGTCTGACGTATGCCATAACTTGGATGTGCCCTAGGCAAAGTGAAATAGGCCAGACACAAAGGATCAAACACTGTACAGTTCCACTTACAGGAGGTGCTCAAGGTAGTTGAAATCACAGAAACAAAGTAAACTAGTGGTTGCCAGGGTTTGGGGGGCAGGGAATGGGGTGATGCTGTTTATCGGCTACGGAATTTCAGTTTTGCAAAATGAAAAGACTCCTGGAAATGCAACAATATGAACGTCCTCAACACCAATGAACTGTACACTTAGAATGGTTAAAACGGTAAATTTTATGTGTATGTTACTGCTATAAAAAATTGGAAAAAAAAAAAGTCTATGCCTTAATACGGTTCGACGGTCTGGGCGACAGCTTGCGGCTGGCTGCTGCTTCTGCAGACCGACCTCCACAGCGTCCTCCACTTCCCCTCCCACATAACAGACCCCCCAAAACTGCTGACGGGTCCCTTTGCCTAAAGCATTGTTCCCGCTCCTTGTCACCTGGGCAGTTAATTCGGATCTTAGTCTAGATGATGTTTCCACTGTCCAGCTCGCCTTGACCCTCAGACTTGAGTAGATTTCTCTCCTCAGTCCACAGTCCACAGGGAGGAGCCCCTCCTCTCCGCTCACCTGTGAGGGAAGCCTGGACAGACCCTAGCCCTGCTGGCACTTCAAAGCAGGCCCCCCCCGGGGGGGAGGGAATCAACCAGGAGGCGTCCTCTATCAAAGGAATGTTTTATTTTCTGAGGAAGTCCAAACATTCAGCTGCTTAGGGTAATAATAATCTTGCTTTCTGATAAATTCTCAGGGGAAAAAATAATTTTGGCTATTTCTTTTCAACTTGGAATGTCTTTTGAAAACTAGCCTCTTTAGCTGGCCTTGCTCCTCTGTGTTTGCTAACATGCCTCTGTGTGGGTGAGAACCATTTTATATCTGTCACACTCTGTGCTGTTTTCCCCCCGGGATGGGGTGATTTATAGTGAACAGCCCACAGCCCTCCGGGGCCCTCCTCCACGGAAGTCTCTGTGAGAGATAGGCCAGTTCCCCCAGCAAACCACGTGCACACCAAACATCAGCCGCTCTCCATCAGTGCACACTGATGTCACTCTGGCCCCTTACTGCAGATCTGGATCAAGCCCCAAACAGGGACTGTCTTTGGAAGGAAGATAAAGAGAGTTAAAAGGAAGCCAAGATTTGAATTAAGCAAGTGCCCCATCTGGGAGTCCTTGTCTCTGGTCACCAGCTCTGCGTTACATGTGCATATGGGCAAGAGGTGGGGAGGATGAGGGGGGCCTGGGGACCGGACGCCCTGTGCCCTGCCCTGAGCTCTGAGGAGCTCCTGGTTTTGCTGGCTCTGCTGTGACGCTCCTGTCTCCAGGCCGGGTGGTAACTGAGCTTTCCTGGGTGCATTTGTTCCTGAGTTTGTATCTCTGGGTGAATCCCAAGGACGCAGGCACCTTTGTTCAGTGGAGCTGCTGACCCTCCTTTCCAGGGCCTGTCACAATGCCACAGCCCTTGCCCGTGTCCTCCGAGACCCTGTGCCCTGTCCAAGAGGTGGGAGCAGATGCTCTGCCGGCTGTCCCCCTGCCCGCCGCCAGCAACTCTGGTGGTCGGGGAACCTGGAATCTGGAATTCGACCGCAGCTGCTGGCTCGAGCTTGGGGTCTGCCCTTCAGGCTGGGGGCACACAGGGGCTGGACGGGGACTCTCCCCGGCTTGCCCACATCTCCGTAGCCAAACCGAGCTATGAAAGGCCCCATCTGGCCCGCATGGAAGGTCTTCGGCCCCAGCCTCAGCTAATTTGTGTCCTTTTTTGAACACACAGTAACCAAGGATCGCCAGGTCTGGCAGTTTTTGAAAGAAGACTTTCTTTCCATGTTGGCAACTTGTCTCTTTAAAGACACTGCGTTCTTTTTATTGGATGGGAAACAATTTCACAAATAACACATTTACTTTGGTAATAAGACCCCACCTTGTCCTCCGACCATCCACCTCTCACCAATAGAATTTCTCTCTTATCTATTTGTTCCTTGGCCTCTGGTGTTAATTGTCAGAAGGTCAAAGTATAAACTCTCTAGGGGATCCCAGCGTTGTAAGGATTTGACTAAAGATCAGAAACAAATTGCAGTGAAGTAAAAACATCAGGGCCACAGCGCCGAAAGCCGTGAGCTTCCCAAACGGCGGCCATGTGTGCCGCGCTGGGCCGCCGGCTGGCGCCTGAGTCAGCTTGGCTTGGCAGGCTCTTACTCAATGCTCTGTTTTCCTTGGGGGGTGGGAGGGGGCGGGAGGGTGAATCAGGGAAGGAGGGAGGGAGAACCGAGGCAGTGAAGTTGCCCTTTTGCCTCATGATTTATATTTGGTCAGAGTGGCCCGTTCTGCTTTCTTCTAGCTGGAATGTGTCTTGGACATGTTGTTTCAATATGAGACAATCAGCTGGGCCCTCTGTGGAATGTCCCTGGAGACTGGAAACGACCTCCCAGCAGGGTCATTTGTTCAGCAGACTTCTAAGTGGCATTCTTCAACATCTGCATTCTATTAATACCTTCAGAGTATTTCCATCAGCTGGGAAATCAGAAGATGCTTTCAGAGATGTTCAGCGCCGAATCCCGGGGAAGTTTTAATTCTTCGTCATGTGTTTTTGGCGCTTGTGGGAACCTCCTTCTCCTGTCCCTTTTCCTTTCCCGTCACGCAGGTGGATATCCACACTTGCCCAGTAACACCCAAGGGCGAGGTGTTTTGTCAGGTGGACTGCTTTAGCCCATGACGGCCCACAGTGGAAGGTGAATTTGTAAAGATGCAGGAGAAAGCTGGATGCAGGCAGAGCTGACCAGGACAGACATTTTGGCCGTGTTTGCTGGAAATGAGTGGAGAGAAAGGCCACCATGCAAGGGGCCTGTGCACTGGTGCAGGGCTGGCTTCCCAGTGCCCACGGGGGCCTCTGCCTGGATGGCTGGCCCTGTCATGTCTTCCAGCACATGAAGGCATTGAAGGAAATGGTTGAAAAGAAGGGCACAGTGAAGAGGTGGAAGAAAGGGGGCATTTCTTTAAGGAAAATTAAAAAAAATACGATTAGTATTACACAGATTATGTGGAGCTAAAGCTCAGGTTAGTAGAGAGCATGCTCGGTGAGTATGGTGTCGCTGAGGCGGGGCCTCAACAGGAGATGCAGCTGTGGCTTGTGGGAGGCTCCCGGACACGTGACCTCTTGAGGAGCTGGATACAGAGGAGACCTCAGGGGAAAGTCATGAGGGTGGAGGGCTGCTTGATGGGAAAGACCAGGGAGAAAACAAGGAACCTGTGAACCCACGAAGGCTCAATCCAATCCAGCTCAATTCACTGAGCTGTTTCGTGAATATTCACTGTGTGCAAACACAGAGCCAGGTCCTCCGTAAAGCAGGCTTTGAGGTAACTGGAAACATGATCAGAAAGTGAGATCTAACATGCTGGGGACAGTTTCCAAAGGGGCGTCAAGCAGACACTCCGGGGAAGTACAGGCCATGTGGACTGTGGGCTGGTCAAGCCCATGGCGGGGTCAGACCATGCACCTGCTGAGGGCCAGACACATCTGCCTGGGTGCAGACGCCCCTTACCTAAAGCTGCCCTGGCAGCTGAAAACATGTGTCCAAAATAGATCCATTCAGATAGTGTCTAAAAAGGATTAAAAAATAAGTCTCTGCCTCTAAACAGTACTGGAAACATAATTTTATCCAATGTGTACTTTACTGCTTAAAGTTCTAATATGCAAGATTAGATGGATGAATTATAAGTCTTGGTAAAAATTGTGGATCAGTTTTCTTGGAAATCCAGAAGAATGCCAGACTCTGATAAGGCCCCTGATTATGATAAATTGCTTCCTGGTTGTGTGATTCTGGGACAGCTCCTCGTCACTGGCCCAGAGGAGGCTGATGGGTGGGAAAGGCCCCCTCGCAGTCCCGGACCTGGGGGTGCCTGCTGACCAGCTTCTTCCGCCATCGGGAGGGGCCCACCAGACACCTCTCACCACCGCACACACACACTCCACTGGTCCTAGTGGCAAACCCTAAGTTCAGGCTGGTGCTCCTTTGCCCAATATCATGTGAGTATTCTGTGAGCAAAAGCTTAAAAAAACCACAACCATACATGTTTTAGATTTGTATCTTCTTTCACTTTGTCAGAATTATGCAGAATCACTTGGAAAACAAATAAACAGATACAACAAATAACTGGAGTCACATCTTTGGCTCAGGAAATTCTTGAGCTCACGCGTCTGCTCGGAAGAGGTTCCCACAGCCCGGCCGTTATTTTTTTATCTATCCCCACAGGATGTACTCCTACACTGTCTCTTCCAGGGTCCTTAGCTTCCTGTCCATGTTCCCACAGCTGCCGAGGGTGATGGCTCCAGTTTGCACTGGAGCCTTCTGGACCTAGGGTCCTCGCCGTCTGCTCGAGCTGGTAGCGCCACACAAAAGTGTGACAGCTGTTCAGCGTCAGGAATCACAACCGAGCGTTCGTACCACGTACCACATTCTTCCTCCAGGTCCTGCTCATTTCCTCTTGACAGGATGTGGAACAATTTCCCTCATCTGTTGCTCACTCAGTGGGCTTGGGATTTTGTGGATTTTACAATGATACTTAGATTCCTCCCAAATCTCTTCCAAGAGGTTAAAAAAAATGTTGATTCAGTCACAGACTGTTTCTAGTTGAGGATTTTCTGGTTTTGTATGACACACAGGTGAAACCGAGAAGCAGAAGGAGATGAACCATCTCGTGGGGTTTCCTGAGTCTTGGCATCCAAAGAATGCCCTCCAGCTAGCTCAGGGGTCCTCTGAATTCCGAAGAAAACATGACAAATCTTCTAGATCAAGGAAAAAAGCAAAAGGCAATTTATGTTCATTTGCAAATTGCAAAAATTCTGAGAATTACTGCAATCCTGCTTTGGTGCAGAGGGCATTCCCATAGGGGACAGGAAAGTGGGGCGCCATTTCTTGCAACTATACTCAGTATGTGATCAGTGTCCAGTGACACAATTTGGAAAATATGCCTACTGCAACGGTTTCCTTCTGGATTCCCAGGCTATGTAAGTTCCCTTGGCTTAACTTCTTTGTTTTCATCCTCCATTAGCAACCGGGAAGGCAAACTAACACTTGGAGCAACTGCAAGTTGCCAGTCCCTTTTCGTGTTATCCCGTTTGATCCTCACAGTTCTGTGGCATAAGTAGTTTATGCCCATTTCGCTGGTAAGGAAGCTAATGTTCAAAAACTTAAGGTCAGTTTCTCAAAGGTCACCGGCAACTGGCATATTTGGTTTCAAAATAAGATCTCTAAGATTACAAAGCTATGCTCTTTTTATTATACTGAAGTGGTTTCACTGGCGATCTATAGTTCTCCAGGGCACTGGCTAGGAAAAAAGGCACACAATGAAAATTCAAGTTTTTTTCTTTCCATTTTGCTATTGGAGAGAAATGGGCTGTTTTTCAACCACTCTCATTCCTGCTGCATGATTTTCTCTTTGCCCCATTAGCACATTGGGTTCACAGATGCTTCCTGAGTGAGCATGCTTCATCCAGGGCCTTGCACATACTAGTTGTCAGCGAATGTTGATTGAAGCACTCTTTACTTGTCTTTGTTTGTGCAAACACAGACCTGGACCAGAAGGTATCCAACTCAGCATCTTTGTTCCTTGTCCAGGATTTGAGCCTGGAGACTTTGGGCCACAACCCCTCATTAGTAGGGGTTGACTGGTTACCAGTTACTAATTTAAGTGAACAATTGTACTAGATTTAAGGTTCACGGGTATGTGTCCTGTTGGTTCTTCAAGAGTTAATTCCTTTTCACCATCTTTGGTAAACCATAGTGGATTCTTTTCTTTTGGCCTCATCCATAGCTTTCGGTTTTCTGTTTAGCTCAAATAGCCACACACTCCATCTCAGCTCCCTCTGGCATCAATGGGGGTGGTGGGAAGTTATTGCTGACCTTTTTTGCATTCCTAAGCCACCTCTATGAAATGATTTTCTTTCCCTGCCCTGCTTGGAAGCCCTGGAACTTTTCCATCTCCTGTGAACGCTGCCTTGCGTGGGCTTTTTCAGCATGGCAGGGACCTATTAATAGTCTTCATTTCCAGTATGTGCCCTGTAAAGTCAAGCCTCATTTTAGCAGTGTTCTGTTACTCACAATTCTAGGAAAAGTTCCTTTTGACTGTTTTCCTGCCAGAGGACGGTTCACCCCCCTCTGCCTCCTCAGGGAAAGGAGAAAGGAGACTGTGGATATATAATGGGTGGGACATTCCTTACAGGAGCCTCTCTTTCCCGGACCCCTCCTACAGACACAAGCGTCTTTGTTTGGACAACTACCTTGATAAGCCTCCTGGGGGAGGAGTGTGAGGCTGCAGTGCCCAATGCTGAAGTCATGCTTGACTCATCTCTTCCTCTCACGCCACACATCTAGATCATCACACATTCAAGATACGTCCAGGGTCCAGTGCCCTCTCATGGCTTCTCACTCTGCTAGGTTGCCTGAGCTGTCCTTGTCTCTTACCAGGCCTTCAAGACGCCAGTGGCCTGGCCTCCACCTCCTCCGTAGCTCCCTTGGGTTATTCTCTGCACATATCCAAAGTAGGTTCTTAAAGCAGAAATTAGATTAAGTCACTTCGAGTGTCCGGCTGTCAACACTGAGCACCAGCTGGAGTCTTCACCTGACCTGGATGATGTGGATGGCCTGGACTCTTTAACCTCATCTCCTATTGCATTCTTCCTGTCTTCTGCTCAACAACACTGTCTTTTCCTCTTGCCACTGTTCCTGCCCCAGTGTTTTGCACATGCTATTCCTTCCATCTGGAATGTTCTTCTTCCTCTGTCTGGTCTCCATTCAAAAGTCCTCTTATCAGAGCAGCCTTCCAGGACCACCTGAAACAAGATGGCAACCCCAGCCCTGGCAGCCCCGATGAGCTTCCTCTGTTTCATTTCCCTGCTCTGCCTTTATGGGTGTCTGCTATGCTGTCTGCTTGCTTCTGCTTGTCTCCCACTGCTGGAAGACTAGCGCCATGAGGGGCAAGCACATGGTTCTGGAAGTATCCCAAGAACAAGTACTCACCAAATATTTGATGAAGGAATAGTTGTTGAGAAAACGTGGCATGAGATAATCAAACTGCTTTTCACTCTGGGGCATGAGCAAGATGTGCCAGAGGGCCGAAGCACGCAGAGAAACCACGACCAGGGTACACACGTGCTGCTGGCCTTCAAGAACAGGAAGCTCCATGACAGAGCTTTACAGTGTCGACCCTCATGAGATATGACTTCCTCCCCTCCTTATCTGGATATATTGTTGGCTTTTGTCTGACAGGAACTAATTAAAAAAAAAAAAAAAAAAGAACTGATCCCACAGTGAGGTGGTCATTACATAGTTCATACTCACTGGAGCCAGAGGGCAGGAGAATAGAAGCAAACAGCCTCTAGAGAGGGGTCCTCTAACATCTTACTGAAGGCATCAGCTGTTCACAGAACACAGAGTTAGATACCAATCTTATGGAGATTTTAGGGGGCGGGTCACCCTGCTTTACATCCAGATATTCTCTTGGGCACCTCAGTTACTTTTTACTAGAAAACCCACCACAGACTCAGAGGCTAACAGAAGGATAGAAAGAAGTGTGGCATCAGTAACTTGATGTTACTGTTGGTGGGATATCAGATAGTGAGACAGCCATGTTTCTTATCAGCATCATTCACTGCCAAACTGTGGAATTTTAAATGGAAGGAAATCTAAGACTTATTTTGCTAGCTCCTCCTCTAGCCTCAGCTCCCTGAGGTTGGAGCAATAACTGTTTCTCTCTCTCTCTGTGTTTATCTGGTCCTTATGCAGGGCAGGGTATTAGAGACTCCATACTCTTCTCTAAATGGAGGTTGAGGGAGATCAGTAGAATTAATGGAATTAATGAATTAATTTTCTCCATAGCAAAGCCAGCTTTTTGTTGCTTATTTCTGGAGAAGAGATGTGTTTTCTCTACCAGTACATCAGTTTCTCTTTTCAGATGGCTAAAAAATTATCAATGTTAGAACTTCTTACAAAATCAACACCTTAGTATGTCTGTTCAATGTTCAAATATTTTTCGGAGAAGCCTGGTCTGAGGGCCCTGAAGGGTGCTATGGGTTCCCTCTATGCCTCAGGGACTTTCTGGCTGGATCGTCATTAGTTTAGCAATGAAATTATGAGTCTCACAGGATGAGGAACAATAGAAAGAGGCCACTCAATGCCTCTGTTTCAATTCCTTCCCTGTCTTTTTTCTCCCTCCTTTTCAGAAACAAACAAAAACTAGAAGTAGCTGAGAGCCAGACTTAAATTCCTATAGGAACAGCTTCTCTGGCTGAGAATTGCACATTCACAGGGGAGTTCCAGGCAGCTTGGAGTGGTGTTTGCAGAGGTTTGATAAAGAGGGTTACTGCTCCCAGCAGCACCCAGGACCCTGTGTGTTCTCCTGGGAATGGTGTGGGCTCACCCTCAGGGGCTGATGCTGAAGCCTGCAAGAGCCCACCACAGAGACCACTGAGAGACACTCAGCCTGAACACTGAGACTTCTCGAACCTGACGTCTCTTGGCTACAAGCTGACTTTGAGCATTCCTCATTGATGTGGTGACTTCTGTCTGCCAGGAGAGTTGCCACAAAGTCTCCTCACATTGGAAACTCAGGGCCTGGATTCTGCCTGGTGGAACTTCTAGTCTGCTAGGACACTCATGGGCTCGCTTCTTGAGTGACAGGAGACCTGAAGTGAAATCAACCAGATCGTGGCTAAGAATGAGTGGTTCTTGCTTCCTGTCTGTTTTCTGGTTTTAGGACAAAATGAGAGGAGTCTCCTCTTTTGCAAAAGGCTTTTCTTACCTGAAGGGATCTAAAGCTGTTGCTAGAATCAGACTCAGGTTGCAATGACCGCAGTTAACTGCCTTAAATGGACGTCTAAATACCATTTGAGGAAAAATGGCTTTGGATTTAGTAATAGAGCCAACTTGCCTTTCTCATCAGAGCCAAATTTTTAAAAAAATTTTTAATGTTTGTTTATTTTAGAGAGAGAGAGCACAAGCAGAGTAGGAGCAGAGAGAGAGAGGGAGACACAGAATCCAAAGCAGCAGAGCCAATTTTAAAAAATCAGTTATCTAAGCCTTGTGTGCTTTGCTTTCCTTTCTTCCATACTTCCTTCTAACAGTTGAATACTTGGCTCTGGAGTCATATGGACATGACTTTGGATGCTGACGTGGTCCTTGTTTGGTTTTGGATCCCTTAATTAACCTGTGCAGGCCTCAGTTTCCTCATGAGTCACCCAGGAGCAACACCCATCCCCCCAGCCTCCCACCATGGTGTAGTTCCGGGGCTAAGATAATTTTTGTGTATGTTTTTAGCACAGTCCAGGCATGTGGTAGACATTCAATAAATGCTGACTCTAGCCTATTTTTGGGAATGGCACCTAAATCCACTTTGAAAAATCTGAGGAATGCCAAGTAAATTTTGAGGTGTACAGAAAATCCATAGTTAGAATTTATCAGAATTATTTCTCATTGTACAAAAAACAAAGTGCCTCCCAAAACTCCAGTTATCCAGAATCATAATAAATAAACTCTTCTAGAAAGTGATTTCTTTTGGATGGTGGACATTTTAATGCTTTAAATTTAAATTTAAATTTGAATACTTTTTTGGTGACAATCTTTTTGAGATACACTATCTTATGCAAAGTTTCCAGGACAGAATTCATCAGTTACTTCCATCCCAGGTTGTCATTATCTGCATCAGTTTTACTGTCCTGTGTTTTGGAGGGAGATGACGTGGAAAATGGGTCAAGCTGTAAGATCCACTTGTCTCCCTGCTTTTCCATGCAGTGAATGCCTCCCACTCTCCCCTGAGGGTGGAGGGGGGCTCCTGACTCTGCCTTCAGACTCCCTTCTCACTCTCCTGAAAGATACAGATGTGCCCCTGGCCTGCTGCCAAAGCCTGTGACCCATACAGGACAGGGGTGTGCTGTGTGTGTTTATAGAGGTAGCAATCCTATTTAGATCTTCCAGGGGCCTTCTTTTGGCTTGGGGATATTGCAGAATTTTGGAGGATGTGAGGATGCAGGTCTCTGAGCCACTGAGATTTAATTTTCTTCTCTTGAATCATTGTTAACCTTGTATTTCCCTTAACGAGGGCAAGCTGGAAGTGCAAGAATAAAGCGAGGACCTAAAATGTTCTGATATCTAACCTTTCGGCAAGAGCTCTGTAAGGAGAAGAATGTTACTTTGGCTCACCAACCCTACCATGTGACCGAAGGGCAACCGTCCTGAGAAGTTCAGGACTGGAAGTCAAAAGAAAGCTGGAGTAGCCATACTTATATTAGACAAACTGGACTTTAAAGTAAAGGCAGTAACAAGAGATGAAGAAGAGAATTATATAATAATTACAGGGTCTATCCATGAGGAAGAGTTAACAATTATAAATGTCTACACACCAAATTTGGAAGCACCCAAATACATAAAACAATTAATCACAAACATAAGCAATCTTATTGATAAGAATGTGCTAATTGTAGGGGTCTTTAATACTCCACGTACAGCAATGGATAGATCAGCTAGACAAAGAATCACTAAAGAAACAATGGACCTGAATGACACATTGGACCAGACGGATTTGACAGATATATTTAGAACTCTACATCCTGAGACCATGGAATTCACTTTCTTCTCAAGTGCGCATGGCACATTCTCCAAGATAGATCACATACTGGGACATAAAGCAGCCCTCAATAAATATAAAAGAATTGAGATCATACCATGCACACTTTCAGATCACAATGCACAATTTCATAGACACTTGAAATCAACCACAGGAAAAAGTCTGGAAAACCTCCAAAAACATGGAGGTTAAAGAACGAATGGGCCAATCAAGCAATTAGAGAAGAAATTTAAAAATATATGGAAACAAATAAAAATGAAAATACAACAATCCAAACTCTTTGGGATGCAGGAAAGGCAGTCTTAAGAGGAAAATACATTGCAATCCAGGCCTATTTCAAGAAACTAGAAAAAAGCACAAATACAAAATCTAACAGTGCACCTAAAGGAGCTAGAAGCAGAGCAGCAAAAACACCCCAAACTCAGCAGCAGAAGAAAAATAATACAGATCAGGGAAGAAATAAACAATATAGAATAAAAAAAAACCAGTTGAACAGATCAATGAAACCAAGAGTTGGTTTTTTGAAAAAATAAACAAAATTGATAAACCTTTAGCCAGGCTTCTCAAAAAGAAAAGAGAGAGCACCCAAATAGACAAAATCATGAATGAAAATGAACTTATTACAACCAATCCTTCATAAATACAAATCTGAGAAAGGATCTTCGTTGAATCTCCAATCAAATCTTTGTGATTGTCGAAGCTGTCTTCTTTGTGTTGAGTGGCTTCCTGTATTTGAGAGTGTTCAAACATATAAGTGTCCCAAAAGGGAGGACCCCTTTCAGAACCTAGACGCAAGCTGGTTGTAAATTAGACCCTTAGGCAGCAGCTAGGGAAGTAGGGAGTAACTGGGAGATGGCTGTTTTGGGCTGCTCCCTCTGCATTGGGCCTGGATGCATAGCTGTGGGAAGGGGAGGGTGCTCATTCTGCACCCATTAGTAATTAACTCTTTGGTTACTACTGTTTGTGGAAATTGTGAATGAAAGCCCCATTGGCTTCCAGAATCAGGATAACAGAACCTTATCTTTGGGAAAATAGCTGCAAAAGCTGGGGTGTCACACATGGATACAAGCTCCTTCCAGGGAGATATTGGCATCTTGGAGCAGGCTGGGTGGGAGGTGTCTACCAGCTTCCCAGGTCTCTGGGGATGATAGTGGTAGCCAGACCCCTACATGTACACACAACTAGAAGCTTGACTCAGTCAGCAGCTTTTAAAATATGCAGATGTAACCTTTAAAGGAAAATACTGAGATGTGGGTATTTCTGTCTGCACCCTCTGCACTAAGTCCTGGGGATATAGCTGTGACAAGTGCTCCCACACCCATTAATAACCCCTTCTTTGTTTGGGATAGTCTTGATGATGCAACTCCATTGATTTCACAGAAAAGTGTTTTTGGGCACCCACCCCTCAGATAAGTCTTAAAAGCTGGGGTATTAAATGTGAAGTCGAAACCCTTTACTCCTCAGGGAGAAGCTAGGAGTTGGGAGTTCTTTTCTGACTTCATGGTACTGTATTGGGGGTGAGATTGATGGAGAAAGTGTGTTCCAGCCTTTTGTTCAGGTAGTTTTTGAATTTTTTTCACCAGAAATTGTTCCATGTGTAGCTGAGCATTTAGTAGGCTTGTGGGAAAGGAGTTCAGGAGTCTCCTATGTTGTTATCTGGGTTGACCCCTTACAATCTTCATATTAGAATTAACTTCCTCCTTCAAATAGTTCATCTCTAAAGCTATTGCTAAAGATTTAAATTGTAAGCTCTATGAACATTGGGGTTATGCTTGGAGTGTACTGGTTCAGGCTGGGGCCTGTGGCCAGCCTGTGTGGGGCCAAATCCTGGTTCTGCCACCTGAATCTTGGGGAACCTTGGGAAAATTACTTTCTGTGCCTTTGTGCTTTCCCCTGTAAATTGGGGATAATGACAATACATTTTTTTAAAAAGCAGAATAGAACCTGGCACATAGTAATTGCTCTACAAGTGTATGTTTTTTAAAAATTCACAGAGATAAGAGAGAGCACTATAATCCAGAGCAGGCAAGAAAGTGTCCTCAGGGAAGCTTACACCTGAGATGAGCATGAAACAATAAGTAGATTTGGATGATGAGGAGTGATACAGAGAGAAGCCAGATTTGAGTCCTGCTGGATCCTGAGGTCTGCACACAGTGGGATTGTTGTCCCCATATAAGCATATTCTGGGAGGCACAGACCACAGAGATGCCATGAAGAGACCAGGGAGGCATTCCAGCAAGAGGAACAGACTTGCTGATGAGAAGGAATCCACTGAGGGTTGTTGAATCTGGAACCAGTTTAACACAACGTGTTTAGGAAGATTGCTAATGTTGCCCTATGAGGCATTTTTGCAAATGTTGTATCATTCTTTACAACCCTGCAAATTAGGACATGTCGCTGGGTTTTTCAGATGGGGAAGCAGGGTCAAAGAGTGAAGCCTCTAGATGAAGGTCACACCGGGAATAAGGTAATGGATATTGATTCACTCCACCCCAGAGCCCATGCTCTTCCTGCTGCCTCGAGCTGCTTTTGAGGCATGAGGAGACAAGGCCCTGGACCACTGGATCAGCCGTGAAGATGGAAAGAACTGGCAAATTTCAGACCTCATTTGAAGAAACCATTCCTTGGGTTGGGTTGAAAGGGTGGATTAGAAATAAAAAGTGAAGGAAAGACGTGACACAGTGATGCTGCTGGGATATTTTCTAGACAGGGCCATTGGCTAGTGTTGTTAGATAAAGGTGCTGAGTGATGCTTAGACCACGTGACTGTGGAGATCAAATATATATGTTTTCTTGTTGGAACAGGATTGTATGTCCAGCACAATTCAGGGCAGGACGTGCAGATGTGGGAGGCATCACACAGGACGGCATGAGATTGCAGTGCGTGGACAGAATTGGGACTTGTCCACAGCTGATCACAAAGAGCCTTCTTGCCCTTCTGTATGTCCCAAAAACCTGGTACTCGATTTCCTAGCTCCCAAACTAGGCTGTCTTATGGGGAGCCATATCGATTGATATTGATAATCTCTCCTCTTGTCTGAGCATCACACCATCTTTGCCTTCTCCAGCCTGGGCTGGGTCAGTCTCTACCCCTTCCTGATGCTCTTGAGGCCTCCTTAGCATGTTACAGTGAATAAATATTTGGACCATGTCAGTGTCACTGCTCATTGTTGTCTCCCTAAGCAGGAGCTCCTGTGCTGACTGCCCTGGGGGCCGCCTGTTCTGCCAGCTAGATGGCACGGTCCTGTGTGTGGAATGATTTCTTGTGTGTCTTACTTCGGGGCTCTTTTTCCTCTGCATTTCAAAGTATTTGTAGAGAAACATAAGCCTTTGGGTCCCTTTATATTTCCATAGTGCAAGTAGCTGAGACAGAAGAACTGCAGCTGAGAAGCAGCAGATTAAAACTTTCAGACACAAAGTGGAATGAGTGGCCAAGTTCTTTTTTATAATTTCCCGAGCTAAGTAATGAATGAAAGATAAACAAATAGTGGTGCAAATAGTGAAAACCAAATTAGATTTGAGGTTTCTGCCCTTTCTGATTTAATAATAAGTAATCCAAACAGTTATCATTTGGGGGAGTAAGGAAGTGATACTATAAAAATAAATGCCTTTCTCTGTCCGGCGTCCTTTGTCCCTGTGTGTTATTGCAGCAAGAGGAGGCTGGCTGCCCACAGCCCCACTGCAGGGTTTGGCATCCTCTGTGAAATGACTCCCTGAGAAGCAAGGAAAGCATTAGTTAAATGGGAAAGGACATAGTTTCAGTCCCAGTGTCCCCTGTGAGGAAGGGAAGCTTGGTCAGTATAAGATACTCCGTGTTCCTAGAAGCTGGGAATCTGTGTCCAAAACCACCCACCCCCGCTTTTTTTTTTTTTTTAGCTTTTTTGAAAGTGAAGAGTACATATTTTAATTTTTCACTAATTAATGTATTTTGCTGAGGAAGAGGACTCTTAAAGATTAAGATTCTGTGCTCCAGTGGTTATAAGTTGAATTCCAAATCATGGCATGCCATTAGTACAACCAGCAAGAAAGAACTAATGAGATTTCAGGCAGTTTTGAAAAGTGACAAAGACTTTGGATTCAGGTTTTGCTTTCACCTCCCCTTCTCCTGCTCCTTGGCTCGGCATCCAGGCCAGGAAATAGCTCTGATGGCTCCTCAGGCTTGTGGTCCCCGACAGCAGCCCTGGGAGTTCAGCTTAGCCTTACAGCGCGGCTGGACCTAGGCGGAGGCTCAGCGGTGTGAATCCAATGCCGGTCGGCCTGTCTGCAGTTATGGAGGAAAAACAGAATGGAATTTGTTTCCCAATGGTTTCCCCAAAGCAGTCCTTGGGAAAATGAAACACTGACCATTCTCACCTTGAGAAATAATTATCTCTACTTCCTAAACATAAAAATCAACCCCTACAATTGTACTGTTAGAATTGGGGTTAAATAGTCTGTATCCAAAACCTTTACCTCTCTTTCCCTCTGCTGCGGGACACAGTGTTATAGGTTTAATTTTTTCAGTAGAGTCAATGGAGTAAGCTATTTAATCTAATCTGATTTAATGTAGAAACCAAATTTTTCAGTGACATTAAAAAATGCTGTTAAAACTGAGGGCTGAGGAGGGTGGGGGAGAGGGGAAGGGGAGAGATGGGCATGGAGGAGGGCACTTGTTGGGATGAGCACTGGGTGTTATATGGAAACCAACTTGACAATAAACTATTTAAGGAAAAAAAAAGAGGGCACAAAAAAATGCTGTTGAAATTAGCTGGGTCTTTATGTTATATGCAAAAGCTCTGTCTCTATACGTTCTCCACAGTTTACAGGCAGAAACAGAGGTTTAGACACATCTACCGAGTTAGGAATTAGCAGCGGTGGGATTTGAAGCCAACTGTGCTCTAACCGAAGCCTGCGGTTTGTTTACTCCGCTGTATTGCCCTTCTTTATTTAGCAGTGAGTTTAGAGACAACGGCAGAGAGTTGTTCCTCATGCTCATCATATGTCTTTGCTTTATGTTGTTTGGAACTTTCAGTGGGTCGTTTAGTCACACAAGTACAATTCCTGTTGGATACTTTTATTTTTCACATTTACTTTGAGGGTTTCTTTTTTATTTTTTTTAACTTTTTTTGAGTTTATTTATTTAGAAAGAGGGAGAGGGAGAACTAATGGGGGAAGGGCACAGAGAGAGATGGGGGCAGAAGACCCGAAGCAGGCTCTGTGCTAACAGCAGAGAGTCCATTGTGGTGTTTGGACTCACAGAGCCGACGTCGCATGCTTAACCGACTGAGCCACCCAGGTACCCCACTGAGGGTTGTTCTTACAGCTCTGAAGAATAACATGTGGACCCTTGACTAGGTCATTTCCTCTGATCTTCCAAATGACTGAGAGGTTGTATCTGCAACATGATCAACTGAAGTGAGCACGCAGAGGCCTGGCATTGTGAACAGAACAGAAGGATAGGCCGCTTATTCATTCGAAGGTCAGGTGTACAGGTGTCGGTTCCTCAGAGTCCTGTTTGGAAGGCTGAGTTGGTTTTGGATGCCTGTGTGTTAGGTGTGAATGTTTGTGTTGACTTGGTGCTCATCGTGTCAGTTGCCTAAACTCTCTTCTTTGCTTAACAGAACTCTGATCTTATTGTGAGGGGCAATTAGCTCTGCTAAAAAAACCTACATTTCCCGACAGGCCTTGCTGAGAGGTGATCTCAGGATAGTTCTGGCCATGAGATGTGGCCGATGTCAATTGGCTGAGGCTTTGGACGATCTCCCTCAAAGAGATACAGTGGGCTGTAATATGTATTTTGTCTTCCTTCCTCCCTTTCTTCCTGAAAGAAGGGGTCAGAGTTTAGGACTGAGGGCAGTTGGGAGCCAGTCAACACTGAGAAGAGAATGAGAGGAGAAATTAGAAGAACCTAAGACTCTCACTGCTCCAAGCTGCTGGCCCGGCCTCGGAGTCTCTTGCCTCCACACTGGTTATGGTATAGAAAGAAGACCCTCTTGGTTTAAGTGGTTTTTCCTCAACCATCTCATGTGTAGCTGAAAGCCATCTCTAAATGATCTGATAGATTTGTTCTAGTTATATAGTTAAGCACCACATAACTTTTATGCCACCGCTTTGGAATTCTCTCTGTCAAAGTTCCCATCCAGGCAGGTGGGTTATAAGAGGGGTGTTGGATGGTCCCATGAGGGGGCACGCTGTTCCCACGAGTGTCCTCTGCCGGTGGTGTGGTCTCCCTTGGCATTCTTTCCAGGAATGCCACAGCTTTCCCATCACGAACCCGCCTGTGGAACCGGAAGACCAGGGAATGTGGACTGTACCACGTCTCAGGTACCAGCTCTCACGAGGCAAAGGCAAAGGACTGGAGTGGAAGAGAACCATGGTCATGTTTTACAGAGGAAGGCCCAGCATCCCACGCTCACACTGACACAATCACATTAACATGGCAGTTTAGCGGGACGCCTGGGTGGCTTAGTCGGTTAAGCGTCCGACTTTGTCTCAGGTCATGATCTCACGGTTCGTGGGTTCAAGCCCCGTATTGGGCTCTGTGCTGACAGCTAGCTCAGAGCCTGGAGACTGTCTTCGGATTCTGTGTCTCCCTCTCTCTCTGACCCTTCCCTGCTCATGCTGTCTCTCTCTCTCTCTCAAAAATAAATAAAAGACAGGGGAGCCTGGGTGGCTTATACGGTTAAGCGTCCGACTTTCGCTTAGGTCATGATCTCGCGGTTCGTGGGTTCGAGCCCCGCGTTGGGCTCTGTGCTGACTGCCAGCTCAGAGCCTGGAGCCTGTTATAGTCTGTGACTCCCTCTCTCTCTGACCCTCCCTTGCTCACGCTGTCTCTCTCTCTCTCTCCTGGAAATAAATAAAACATTAAAAAAAATGGCAGTTTAGCTTTACAAGGAATGGCTGTGGGAACAGAAGTGCCGATTCCAGCTTATTTTCCAGCCAAGATCCATGGCTCCAAGTCCATCTGACACCTGGTAAGTGGATGCAGTGTAGAGAGTGAGGAGGACTCAGTGAGTTTCTGGCACTTTCCAGCCTTGTTTACAAATGTACCTGGGTTTGAGTTCTCCAGTGTTTTACTTATTCTGAGACAGAGGAGTTTTCATAGTCCCTGGGATTCTACAGACTTTGGTGGTAGGTGTTGTTGCCAGTGGTTAGTTAGAAACTTTGGGTAATGCTTGATTCTAATAAGGAAGGTGTTTATCACCCTCTGAATCACCAAAAATGAACCGTGACACAGGACAACATGCTGAAGCTCAGGGTAGCTCACGTCTCTGTTTTATGGGGAGACTGTAATTGCCTCCCAAGACTCCACATGAGGATTCCTCTCTGGTGAGCAGGAAGTGATTGTGGGAAGCATGTGAGCAAGCGTTACTGTCTTGTCCCACTGCTTGATCTGTTACCTGCTCCAGAGAAGAGGAGACCTGGCCCCTGTGCTCACTGTGGAGAAGGTCCAGACTGGGCATTGGGACCAGACCGCCTCCAATGCAAGAGAGAACACATGTGGGGAGGAGGGCAAACAGGAAGCTGAAGGGGGAAGAAGAGCATTGAAAGCACAGTGGAAAGGCATTAAAAAGAAACTTGGTCCATTTTTTCTGACTCTGCTGGAGACCACTGCTGATACTGCTTTCCCCAGAATCTTCCCTCTTTGACCTGATCATTTAAATACCAACTATCAGCCAGAATAGTAAGTAACGAATGATCATGAGTCAAAAAAGCCTGAGAGCTCCTCTGGGGTGTGGAATTTCGTTCTGGACTTTGTGAACTGTAAGACAGTTGGTGGCATTTTGGGGATGATGTGTAACCTGTGTCCTACTCCTGTGTTTTCATACGAGAGCTAGGTTCATGGAGACTCACCTAATGTCACTCACCCCTGGCTCACCCCCCCTAAGTTCCTGAGGTGCAGTTACACTCTCCTTCACTGTCCCCAGGCTCAGCCATCCACAGTACGCAGTAACTCAAATCCTCTGCAAGATGAAACCACAAGTCATTTGGAAATGACACTGACAATGAAACCCACACACGCCTGCATTCCTTTTGCTTTCTAATCTCTGGAACATTTTTTAGCCTTTTTGGTATAGGTTTACTCAAACCTAAGAAGATATTGACCTAAAATGGTGACCTAAAATCTAGCACGTTTTCCGTTCTTTCTACAGTATCTTTCTGTCATTCACACCTGCGTTTATTTGACAAATACTGGTTGAGCACAGGTTTTATGCCAGGCATTGGGGACAGGGAGGTGGACAACACAGTGCAGTGGCTACATAGAAGGCCCTGGTGAGAGCGAGTGGGGGCAGAGCCGAAAGTCAGCCACGCCTGAACCAGCAGAAGGTGGGAAGGGAGTAGCCCTCTCGGGGACTGCACGGGACTGCCCAAAGGCTGCTGTTGGGGCAGGTGTGGTGAGCCAGAGTGAGGATGACAAGAGACACCTGGTAGCCCACTGCAGAGGGTGGGGGGACACCTGGGCCAGGTGTGGGCTTCTCCCAGACGTCCACTCATGAGGATTTGGTGTTGGTTTGGATGGGGGAGGTGAAGGCAGGGCTCAGGGAATCCTGGAGGGACATGTCACGAAAGTCTTTGGATGCGTGGGGCACAGGGGAGGGGATGTGCTGAGTCTGAGTCTGTTGGTAGTAAGTGACACCACGTAAGATTGCTTAGGTAGTAAAGTATGTCTTTTTGAACTAAAGGCTTCTTTCTTGTATTTACAGTGGTGAGAAGTGCTAACACTGACATGTGTCTCTTTCTGTGCTGTGTGACCCACACCACCAGTCCTTCACGTTTCCCTGTCTGGCCACCAATCCATTAGGTGCTTTAGCACTGTAATCCATTAGCAGTGCTAACTGCTAAGATCCCTAATGGAGAAAAAATGAGAAACCATCTTTTCTATCCTGCTCTTGAAGTTAAACATGGTATGAGCACTGCCCTTTCCAGTCTCTAGCCTCGCTCGCAAGGGTGATACGCTTGCACGTGTTTTCTTGACCACCATACAGCATATCCTCGGCTTTCACGAGGGAATCTGTGTGTTGCGAGAGATGGAGCAAACCCTCTTGTGTGCAGAGGGTCTGATCTGTGACCTTTAAATCTACTTTAAAACTGAGAAAGAGTAAAAAACAAAACAAAACATAATACCTGGCAAAGAATACCCAGCTGAACTAAAAATAAGCAAAGAGGGAGAGAAGGAGAAGAGGATCCGGCCAAGCGTGGCCTCAGCAGCAGACCCTCCTCGGGGCAGATTCGTCCTGGTGTCAAGAGCAACCTCCTCCTCCCAGCCTGGTTCTCCAGGAAGCTGGTTTCCCAGCCTCCCTCCACAGGGGAAGGAGCACTTTGGGAGCCGCTTGGCAGTGACAGGGTCCAGCTGAACCTTTCCAGGCTGCCTGGACCACTGGGTGCGCCGCCCCTCATCAAGGACCCTCCTGGTCATCACACCACTTGCAAGGAGATAAACTGCTTTTTGTTAAGATGCAGAGATGTGGATTTTGTTTAAAGGCGCTTTGTGTGAAATTGATTTTTGGTTTTCTCGCAAATGTTTGTCCACGTCACAGGGTGTGTTCAGTTGCACAGAGGAGGGTTCTGAAGAACAAGTCACAGTTACAGCCATGAAAATGAGCTAACCTCGGGTCAAGATGTGTAAATAAATATCCAGGCCTGTGGACTGGACCCAACCCTGAAGTGACTGAATTACATATAAAGGCTTCATTCAAGCCTTTCAAAATGAGATTGCAAAACCCTGAAGTTTGCAGAGTAGCTAAGGGGATCTGGTAAACAAATTGGAGGGAGAAGCATCGTGGGCCCTGCTTTTGCTCGTTCCTAATCACTGGCCTCAACTGGTTCACAACTGACACCAATATCCAGGGTTAAAACAAGGTGTTTGGGGAAGAATGAAAAACATTGATCATGATAATATTGGGGTTACAAACCTCTTTCTCAGGGGGAGGCTAACGTGCAGTGCTGGTTCTTACTGTAGGCAGGCATCTGTGTCACAATTAGAGGGAAATTGCGCACCTGCAGCCCATCTGGAGGCCGGGGGCATGTCCAACGGTCCAGCTGTCCATGGGCCCCAGTTGTAGAAGATGCTGGGTTCCCATCCACCACAGATTGGCCATGGTCCTGGCTTCACAAAGACCCCTCCCAGGGTCATTTGGCTGAGATGCTTTGCTGGAGTGCTTCCTTCCACAAATCCTCCCTCTGCTCATTCTTAACTGTTTTATCCACTAGACAACAGGATTCTCACAGAGTTTGGTAAATCTTAGAAGTTAGGAGTGCAAATTCAAGGGTTGGGCAGCTTTAGAAAGAGAGTAAAAATAAAGATTTTAAAGGTATTTTTAGTAAAGTAGCTATGCTTAGTATTTTGGGTCACATTCTTTACTCTTTTCATGCCTTCAATCATAAGAATAATTATAATGATTTGTTTGTTTACTAAAATGTTCTGAGAACTTAGGATTAAATAGCTCATAAATAACTTTTTAAAAAAGGTTAATGGGGTAGGAAAGAAATGGTTTTGAAAAAATGTTGTTTGAGTCCGGTGACATAAAGTGTGTGTGTGATTCATCCAGGATGTGCCAGGAGCCCTCTGGGTTCTGATCCATTCCTGTGGGCTCTGTGAAACATGAGCCTGAGCCCACCTACAAAACCCCGTCCTTGTGCTGCTCTGAGAGCCGGGAGGGCACTAAGGCACTTCGCGCAGGAGATCTTAAAGCGTTTCAGGGCCCCACTCAGCTCTTGGTGGAGGGGCATGGGCAGCAGAAGTGGAATCAGCGCCCAAAGCACTGGCAACATTAATAGCTAAGGATTACATCCTTAAAATGAAATAAGTAAAAGGACCAAGAATTTTCCGATACGTTTTTTTTTGTTTTTGTTTTTGTTTTGTTTTGTTTGTTTTTTTAATATTTTTATTTATTTCTAGGAGAGAGAGAGACAGCATGAGCAGGGGAGGGTCAGAGAGAGAGGGAGTCACAGACTGAAACAGGCTCCAGGCTCTGAGCTTGCAGTCAGCACAGAGCCCGATGCGGGGCTCGAATCCACGAACCGAGAGATCATGACCTAAGCGAAAGTCGGACGCTTAACCGACTAAGCCACCCAGGTGCCCCATGTTTTTGTTTTTTTAATTTTAGATTGTCCTTCCAGAAGTTTTTAGGTCCCATTAAGAGCGACTTAATGGGAGTCATGCTTCCCCAGAAATTGTAGCTCAGGGCTTCTTGAAACACCATTGTTTGACATTTTAATTTACTCCTCAGCAGAAGATGTTGAGATGCTATATTGGAGATAGAAATTTAAATTGTTGCAAAGTATGAAGGAGTTTACATTTGTGTCCCCCAATTTTTGCAATCTTTAGATAAAATATATACATGAAAGTTGTCATATAAGTTTGTGACATGATATACATATATTTTAACTAAAATTTAAGTCATTATATATTTATCTATCTCATGCACACATATTCAAACACACTGGTGAGGTATAGCTTTCATCTATTTAAATATAAGAAAACAATTACTCAGTCAAGGGCTAAAGGGAGAAGAAGCATAAGACTTTTTTTTTTTTTTTTTTTTTTACAAATAGTTTATTGTCAAATTAGTTTCCACATAACACTCAGTGCTCATCCCCACAAGTGTCCTCCTCCCTGCCCATCCCCCCCTCCCCCCCACATCCATCAGTCCTCAGTTTTTGTCAGCATTCAAGAGTCTCTCATGGTTTGCCTCTCTCCCTTTCCCCCACCATTTCCCCCCTTCTTCTCCCCCTTGTTCCTCCGTCAAGTTCCTCCTAATCCTCCTATACGTGCAAACATATGATATTTGTCCTTCTCTGCCTGACTTATTTCGCTCAGCATAACACCCTCAAGGTCCATCCATGTTGCTACACATGGCCAGATTTCATTGTTTCTCATTGCCATGTAGTATTCCATGGTATAGATAAACCACATCTTCTTGATCCATTCATCTGTGGATGGACACTTAGGCTCTTTCCATGTTTTAGCTATTGTGGAGAGTGCTGCTATGAACATTGGGGTACATGTGCTCCTATGCCTCAGCATTTCTGTATCCCTTGGGTAAATTCCTAGCAGTGCTATTGCTGGGTCATAGGGGAGTTCTATTGTTAGTTTCCTGAGGAACCTCCACACTGTTTTCCAGAGGGGCTGTACCAGTTTACATTCCCACCAACAGTGCATGAGGGTGCCCGTTTCTCCACATCCTCGCCAGCATCTAGAGTTCTCTGATTTGCTCATTTTAGCCACTCTGACTGGCGTGAGGTGGTATCTCAGTGTGGTTTTGATTTGTATTTCCCTGATGAGGAGGGATGCTGAGCATCGTTTCATGTGTCTGTTGGCCATCTGGATGTCCTCTTTGGAGAAGTGTCTGTTCATGTCTTCTGCCCATTTCTTCACTGGGTTGTTTGTTTTTCGGGCGTGTAGTTTGGTGAGTTCCTTATAGATTCTGGATATTAACCCACATAAGACTTTTTTTAACTCTTTATTTTGAAATGATTTGGAACTCACAGAAAAGTTACAAGAGTAGTACCAAGACCCCGTTAAAATTTCTCCAAGTAAAGAATTTTAGGAAAAGGGTCTAATCCGTGAATACACATTGTACCTGCTTGTCACACCTCCATGGGCTTCTTTGGTCTGGAAATTTCTCTGTGTTGTTTTCTTTTTGACTTTTATGACATAGACATTTAAAAAAATTACTGTCCAATGATTTTGTGGACACCCTTCCATCTTAGATGATCCCCATGAGTAGGCCCTGTTTTTTGCCTAGAATATTTTGCCCAGAATAGCAAATAAGTGGTACTGTGTTCTTCCCTTTGTATCTCATCAGTTGGCAAATCCATGCTGATTTTTCTCATTATTTGTGACATTAAATCTGATCACATTACTGAGATGTTATGTGTCATGTTACTGCACTATGAAGTCACTTATGATCTTCTTTGTAACCGATAAGCATTTGGTGTGGAGAAAACTAAAACAATGTAACATCTCAGTCTTCACCCATTGATGTTTCTCGCTAGAGAAAAGATGATTGCTCAAATGTGATTTTTAATGCTTTTTGCATTGATTAGTTGACATTGTGCTATTGGAAAGAACTGCTTTCATGTATGTGTGCATGTATGGTTTTTTATTTATTATTTAAAAAATTTTTGATGTTTATTTATTTTTGAGAGTCAGAGAGAGACAGAACACGAGCAAGGGACAGGCAGAGAGAGACACACACAGAATCTGAAGCAGGCTCTAGGCTCTGGGCTGTCAGTTCAGAGCCTGATGTGGGGCTCAAACCCACAAACCATGAGATTATGACCTGAGCCAAAGTCAGACACTCAACCGACTGAGCCATCCAGGTGCCTTTGGTTTTTTAATTTATTACAGTGAGATGTTGTAGATTCCCATTTCAGTCAATGGGTTATAATTCATTGCTTTCACTATTTGTTTTGATGTGCAGATTGTCCTCATTTGGCAACAGAGAGACCCATCTATGAGGTTTCTGCATTCTTTTGAAATGTCCCCGTCTTTTCTTGAGTACATCCTTACTTCTGTCATAACAAGATGTTCTAGGTTCATCTTGCAGTTTCCCAGCCCCTGCCCTGAATCAGTCACTTCTCAAAGAAGCTGTGGTTCCTTTTAGCTGTGAAGGATTATGTTTGGAAGTCAAGGTCAAGGATTTGGGTGTGGTCCTTGTTGCTAAGGGGATCACCCTTTCCAGATCCTATTTTTTTGTAGAGTGTAAGGGAATATATGCTATATACCTACATCTCTACACACATATACGCAACTATACGAACATACACATTCACATCTATACTTTTCCTACATGTATTAGTTTATATTGGAAACTGTGAGTTTACCTTGATATTTCACATTGCAGGCCAATATCATGCATTCATTCTAACCTTCCTTTTTTTCTGTATTTGTCAGTTCTTATGTGACAGTGAAAAACATGGCTCTTATCTTCAGTATATTTACAGTTGATCCAATCCCCCTCTATGCAGCTAAGCCCCTCCATAGGGGCTACAATGCTGGGCAGTGATCTGCACATCTGCTCTGACCCTTCAGGCCTGGCCCAGGACTCTGCTGGGTCACCTCACACCTCTGTTGCCTACTTCCTGTTTTTTTCCTTTTCCCCCTTTCAATGTAGGAACTATATATTATAAAAACCAAGAAAGATTTAAACAGGAAAATAAATATTTCTTAGCATTTTAAAACCTCAAAAGAACAAAGCAAGAATGTCAGGAATAGAATATTAAGCTATAAGGGAGATAAATCTGAAAAATAAGAAAATATTTGTATTTCTCTATCAAAAACGTGTACAGACACATATACCCTACAGAACTCGGTAGTTAATTATGCCACATGGAGTGATTCTCAGGCCCACTTTTATGCTCTGTGTTATAGTTTGAAGATTGATATTTATGCTCTGGACAAACAGTTTTATTAGCAAACTCAGATTAATGGTAGTTCTGTCCAAAATTTATGGATTGTTTAATTGATGGTTGTTAAACCCATTAAGATCTGGTAGCAATTAAAATAGTATTTATTTGTTGAGTTAAATAAAGTTGATATACTGTGTTTGTTTTACTTCTTTTGTTCCTATTCATTACCTTGTAAAACACACGTCCACTGTGTTTTGAAGACTGTCCCAGGTGTCCAAGATGGGGATGCTGTGCTGTGTGGACTCTGGGGTCCTCTTGCAGCCAGCCTGGTCCTGGCCCTGGTGGGAACGGATGCTTGAGTGGCTGCCTGGGAAGAGGCCAACACCTAAATCAACATGCAGGATACCCTTTTAAATACAAAAGGAAAACCTAAAATAACGTCAGACACATGCCGTTACCTCTCAGGAAGCAGGGAAGACGTGAGTGGCAGTGTAGCCTTTGAAGCACACCCCTCAGGCACTCCCACTACCGTGGAGCTCTGCTGGCCCTGGGGGGCTCTCCATGTTGCCCCCAGCACAACCATTCTCCAAGGAAGGCTGGCCTGAGCCAACAGCCCCTTTTACAACAGAATGTAGCCAGGATTAAGTGTGACAGCAGAGGTTCCCCAGTGAGAGTTATAAGAGTGTCTTGTGGCTTCACAATTAAGAGACCTTCCAAGGAAGGCCTGAAATAGAGGCATGAAATCAAGAGCTGATGGTATTGAGTTGTTGGGCCCATGTGAGCCTGTGAGCCTGTCTCTTTGGTAGCCATAGCTAAAGGCCTTCTGTGCCAAGCCCCTGCATTCCTGGGGCCAGCTTCCCAGGGATCTGGTGAGCTGCTGGGCACACACATGTGACAAGGGGCACCAGGGCATGGTGGCTTTGTCATAGCTCTGACCCTTGGCTGCTGTCTTTGTCAGCAGGTGAAGGCTGGGGGATTACCTGAGGTACCTCCGTCCAGCATTTGAATTTGCTGCCCAGGGGACATTGCTTATGACTTTGGGCTCTGGGGACTTTCATGAAACAAGATGTGAGAGAACAGATACCTTGGAATTTTGTGACCCATGTGAACAGGAACCTTTAGAGTTCACCTTACACTTATTGGGACTCATCAGAAAAGTCTAGATTCCCAATGCTGTCCAATGGAAATTTAATGCAAGCTACATACACAATCTTAAAGTTTCTAGTAATTATGTTTAAAAATAGTAATAAAGGAGCAAATAAAATTAATTTTAATGATATATTTTATTAATCACAATATGTCTAGAATATTAGCCATCAATATGTAAACAATATAAGGTTATTAAGGAGATATTTTACATTGTTTTTTCCCATACTGTGTCTGAAATTTGGACACCAGTGACATTTTAAGGTCTTAAGAACCATGTAGGTAGTATACAGGTCCTGAGGCTTGGCTTGACTTTTGCATTTGGGGATCAGATTAAAAACCAGGAGATGGCCTTCCAGAGCCTTTGCATGTCTGAAACAGCAGTCCAAACCTGAGACAAACTAAGAGAGCCTCAGAAACTGGTCATCAAGAAATATTATTTGCCAAACACTGAAACAATAAAATTATAATACTAGAGAATCTTCTTTGTGCAAACTTCTCTGGATGTGTGTTTGGGGAGGGGGCACAATAATAAAATATGGCCTGTGATTAAAGGTCTAACTAACATGAATTGAATATTTATTACTAGGTTTACAAACTGTGTTTACATTTACAAACTGTTTTAATAAAAATATCACTGAAAGTGACGAAAAAACTTGTCAACCCTATCATGGCACGGGAAGGTTATACACAGAGAACTTCGTGACCTTTTCTCAGATCCTCTTTTATATTATGTAAATTAAAAATATCTCAATATTATTCTGATAGACAAAATGCACTGAACAATTAAGGAGGTCACTGCAGCAGGAAGAAGGTTCATTTGTGAGGGTCATCTCTAAGAACGGGCAGCGTCTGACGTCTGGCAGAGGCCGGTAGATGATGATCAGGGCCAGAATCTGATCTGGTGAATTATTCTCTTCTCCAGGTCCCCAAGCTTATCCTGATTCCTGGGCTGGCCAGGATGACCTTCCTCAGGTATCTGTGAGGCTGGGAACCTGTACCCTAGGTAGTAGGCTGGTCCTCCCGGGGACAGTTTCATAAGCACTGGCTCCATAAAGTCAATCTTAGTTCCTTAAAATGTCTGGTTGTGTCTGATTATCTAACTATCATTCTCAAGTATGATATTTCAAGCAAAGCCTTGGTTCTATAACCAGTTTCCAATTATGTCCTGGTACAAGAAAGACAGGTTCTTATTGAACTTAGACACACAATTGTATTGCCATAAAACTAAGAATATTCAATAAGAATTTCTGAATTCTTAGGCATGGGGAAAAAGATGTCACTTACAAATGTTTTATTTAAGCTCACAAAGTAGAGCCCACTAAATTGCTATGATTTACAGATAAGAGGAAAGCAAAAGGACTCGCATTATATGTCTAAGAAATACAACATCCAAATAACAGCATTTCAAAAAATCCCCATAATCAATGCTCATCAGTTTGTTCATTCCTACATAATTAACCTTTTTTTTTTTTTTTTTTTTCCAGGATCTTGAGTTTGCAGTCTCATGAACTCGTCTGCTTCTCGACTATGGCTGTGGAAATCCTGACTCAGTTTGGAGGTGTGTTTAAGAGGTGTCATCCAGAGACCCGCCCCCAAGGTGCTAGCATTGTCTTCTGCTCGGGGGATCTCAGAAAGTCTTTCACAGAAGATGAAGCACTCCAACCTGTGGCTGTTTGCAAAGCTTTCAGGATTGTATCAGAGTAAAACAACACCTATCTGTAGATGACAGAGTACTTAAAATGCCTGTGGTTGGTTAACTTATTGCTGATAAGTTTTAAAAGTGAAAGATCCTAGGAGTGTTCATAACAAGAACAGCACAACGGACAAGGAAATTAAATTGTTGCTATGGCATGTACAACAAGTCAGAAAGTCAACCGAAAAAACTTGAATGAGATACCTATAAACAAAATTAACCTTATTTTCAAAGAATCGTTGTTATATCTTATTTATTAAGGTGGTTGAACATGATCTTTATACAGAAAATATCTTCAGGCAAAACAAAGAATAATTATGTCACAATATCGAATAAATATATAGTTAACTTATTTAAAATACATCAAACACAACAAGTAAGAAGAATGAGGAATGCTGAAGCAGTTCATTTGTAGATTAATAAATCTTTATATGCAAGTGATGTGGAGCCCAGTTGAAAACCACTGGCCGAGAACATGCCAGATTCAAACGAAAGAAGCAAAGTCATGACCAAGTCAACATTTAAAAAATACCCATGATTGCAGCTGACAGCACTATCCTCTTGTAGAAGATCAGCAAAGTGGCACCAGGTCTCTGAGAAGGAACATGTGGACAGCAAGGGCAGTGACAAATCTCTAGAGACTCCCTGTATAGCACCCACTTTCTGAAATATTTATGTTAACTCCATTTTACCTGTACAGATTCACCCGGGGGAAGGTTAAATCTTCTCATTTGATAGCACCTCCCATATAACTTAATAGTTACATGTCAAATGAACTTAATTATTTCCAACACCTCTTTTTATTTTTTTTAAAATAAGGTGAAAGAACAAATCGTTTACAATTTTCCAAGGATCTTCTTGGAAATATCAATGATTTTCAGTTCAAAAGACATCATTTATGATTTGATTTTTGGAAGGCAGATTATCAAAAATTGTCAGAGGGTTTGGATTTTTGATAAAGATGTAATCATGGATTACTGAGAAATGGTTTTGGCTATTTGCTTAACTAAAGTGACAAGAAAAGGAGTTAAAGAAAAGATATGAGATAATATGACTGTAGCTCTTTCAAAAGTGAGAATACTTGGTCTGTTACATAGTTAAGGATATGATAAAGTCACCGTAAAACAAAGGAAATTCTGATAAGACACACAATCTTTGCCTCCTGGGCTGATTACTCAGAAAGTAAAGGAGAACCTTTTACAGCTTCTTAGTAAGAATTGACCAATAGCCCAAGAAAAATGGAAACAAAAACTCTTCTTGGAAATTTTGTAAGTAAACCTATTAAAACTTAGCCAGTTTGACCACTGTAAATAAAACTCTCTTTCGGAGAACTTTCCACAGATTTCTATATCCACTCAGGGTTTGTCCTGCACATTCCTTTTCCTCATTCTGGAACAACCATTCATTTTACTTTAGGATGAAATTACTCTTGTTTCTCCTAAAAAACCCATATCCTGAATACCTTGCAGACAAAGTTGTGCTGCTTTTAGTAAAGTCTTATTGACATATATTGATTATAATTTTAACCAACTTTTAACCATATGACTTCTTACCTACCAGGAGTCAGTGGAGCTTCAAGCAAAGTCTAGTCATATCCGAGTCATGGCACTAAAACTGTGAAAGATGAAATACACTGGACAATTAAAGGATGATTTTATTCAGGCTAGTGCAATAAGGAGAAGGCTCACTAATGAAATAAGGAGGTCTGGGCATCCATATAGGTCAGTAGATAAGAAAGTCACCCACAGTCTCTGGGAGTCATGAGGAAGTGGGGCTGGGTCTTATTTCAGGATATGGGAGAGCAGGGGATCCTTTGTGGTTATCCATTTCTTGGAACGTGTGTGGAGACAGAAGAGTGTGAGACTTCTAAACTGCTTTTCAGAAGAACCGGGCTTATATTAAGTTCAACACTGTCATTATCTTCTAAACAAATGAAGGTATATGTAAAACAGAAACCTGAGGCTTCTGGACTGCTCAGTTGGTTAAGCATCTGACTCTTGATCTCAACTCAGGTCATGATCTCATTGTTCATGCGATTGAGTGCCTAGTCAGGCTCTGTGCTAACAGCATGAAGCCTGCTTGGGATCCTTTCTTCCTCTCCCTTTGCCTCTGTCGTCTTTCTCAGAGTAAATAAATTAACATTAAAAAAATAAAAATAGAAACTTTTCTTACTAAGGGGAGACTCAATATATTTTGTTCATTGATATTTAAATTACTTGTGATACTGCAAATCCCTTGTGATTAACTCTCATATACAAACAAACAGAATTTTGGAAAGTACTCATCAAATCTGGAGCAGCAATTTCTCTGTTGAAACAATATCCTTCATTTATTGAGAAAGTTATTGTCTCAAGTGAGATGCCATCTCTACTTTTCTACTAAAAGTATTGACTTCCTTGTTGAGCAGATTTGAGCACAGCTCATCATCTCAGGGTATGAAAGTCTGATCTGTTTACATCATCAAAAGGACAGCATCACAATTAGCCAAACCCCAATACTGTTAGCACAATTCAGTGATTTTCAAGGAAAAATCACATCTCAGAATGAATATATACATACATCTAAGTATTCAGAAGTAAACCTGACTACATAAGCAGCAAAATCATTTTTCTACAATATAACTTTCCTACCAAAAAGCTTTTCATCATCATTTTTCTTTAAGGGATTTCATAACCAGATTAAATTATAGAAACTCTTCATTTTAAGCAGCTCAACTTTTCTGGAAAAATCTGCCAAATATTTTTACATCAGGAGGGCACACAGAGGAACACGTGGAGGGATGAGTTTGGGGAAAGGACAGGATGAAGGCAAACTCTAGTTAGGAAGGGACGTTTGTGTACTAGTTGATTGGTAGGCAGCGCCAAAATGAATTGACAATACCTCTCATCCACTGACAGCTCTAAGCTCCCAAAGGCATCATATCTGTGTGTCAATGAGGGGTATCTTACACTCCAGCCCAGAGGTCGTAACTGGAGTTACAAATGGCAGTTGTAGCCAGTGTGGTGGTCTCATCGTGTGGGAAAGCCTCTGCACCAGTCAGCCTAGCTCAGACCTGTTGGTGCTGCTGGAGGGCTAGCACAATTCTTTCTTATTTCGCCCTGGTGTCTGTTTGTCAGGGTGTACTGTTAACATTTTAGAAACATGGAAACAGAGCGACCGGGCTTGGAAGTGACCTGGCCCTGGTTCCCTGGTGCCTCAGTGGACACCTCAGGGTGCGCACTCAGGATTCTTACTCCAAGCCAAGGCTCCTCCACCCCTGGGACTTTGCTTTAGGGAAGAAGAGATCTGACATTGGAAATACGATATTGTAAATCAAGATTTAAGGGACAATTTGAAATAATGTGGGAAGACATCTCTGCTTCTCTCGAAGAATGAGACAGACAGCAAGCGTTATGTTAGCATATAGGAAAGAGTGATGCCATTTCCTTATTTAAAAAGTGGGTCATTCACTAATGCCCAAGAGGCAAAATCTCCTTGGTCCCTGCCTAGTGGCAGAGGGGAGATGGGGACGAAAGAGGAGACATCCTTTTGGAGACACTAATTGCCTGGGTTGCCGCTGCCCAGGGCACTGGGCGTTCCTGCCTGTTTTCACCATCTTACCTTGGGTGAGGTGTGGGATGCCAGATGCAGATTAAGAGAGAGGAATTGAGAGTTTTACAGTTTTGTAATTTGTGATACTCATATAGTGCTCTGGAGAAAACATGACATGAGGAGGCCCTGAGGTTGGTCAGGAGGCAGAGGGAGAAAAGGGAACTCTGGGCAAGTGCCTGTACAGGTGACCCTTGGACAACACAGGCTTGAACTGCATGGGGCCACGTATATGCAGATTTTTCTTGATACATAGAGTACAGTGTTGTAAATGTATTTTTTCTTCCTTATGATTTTCTTAATGATTTCTCTAGCTAACTTTATTATAAGAATACAAAATGTAACACATATAACACACAAAGTATAATCAACTGTTTATGTTAAGGCTTCTGTCAACAGTAGGCTATTAGTAGTTGAGTTTGGGAAGAATCAAAATATGTGGATTTTTGACTGTGCCGGGGTGGGGAACACCTTTAATCCCCATGTTACTTTCTTAAGGTTCAGTAGTATTGGGGTTTTTGAAGGAAGGACATGGCAAGGCAGTGTGGCAGGCTTAGAACTGGCAACTTCAAATGATTTCAGCAAGCTCTGAGGCATAGAGGTTGTTCCTGGTTGTCTGGTGTCTGGCCTGGGATGATTAGGGAAGGTGGTTAGTGACCCCGAGTGTGAGGGCTTGGTTAGGGAGGAGCCTGGGGTGTGGTCTTAGTTGGCTGGTAAAGAAGGGGCAGAGCCTCAAACTGGATCAAGACAGTGGTCAAAAAATAACACGATATTGCCTTGGTCTGTCCCTTTCCACGCACACCCCTCGTGATGTCACAGTTGCACTGTCTTCACTTGGCCCTGTCCAGCTCCTCCAAGTACTCATGGAACAGTCAGTCAAGTGCAGTGTCTCAGAGCTGGAGATGTCCACTCACAGTCAGTGTGGCTTGCCCGGCACCCAACCTCTTCTGCAGCACCCAGAGACACTATACAGCATGGGAAGTTGACTACCAACATCTTTTCACTATGCAAGAAAGGAAGGGGAGAGCTGGATATTAAGGTAACTGAAGGAGATTGTTCCACCTATTTGTCATTATCATTACCTTTTCCTTTTTTTCTGCTACAAATTTGGTAGCAAATCTAATGTGTAAGTAGAAGAGCCAGGCTTCCAAAGGATTATACAAGGATAGTATCCCACCAGTTCCTCTGAATAGTACTGTGAGCTAGGCCTGGTATTGGTCTTTCTGGATGGATTTAATTAACTAAGGATCATTTGTCTAAGGCCACACATGTGCATGTGGCAGAGGCAGAATCCCTTGTCTCTCAATGTCTTACATTTATGTGATTGTAAGTGGTACTTTTCTTCGTTAAATCTCTTCCTTGAACTTCCAGCTTCCTCTCTTTTTGTTTTGAGCTAGTGAGCAGTGAGCAGTTTGCCAAAAGGATCAAACACCATTATTTTGAGGATGAGCACTACTCTGTGAAGTGCTCAGGGTCACTTAAGGCTTAAGGCTTTGTCCCAGAGAAATATTCCCTTAACTTTTCCAGAGAAGGAATGCAGTAGACTGGCTGCACTGCCTGGCCCCATTTGGGGTTCCACAGCATGAACTTGGGTGACCAGGTGCAAAGGCAAAAACATCTAGAAGACCTTTTGTATTGTCTTTTAACGTCTTCATTAGGGGCACTTATGCAGTTTAAGCATCAGTCGGTTAAGCATCAGACTTGATTTCGGCTCAGGTCATGATCTCCCCGTTCATGAGATCAAGCCCTGAGTAGGGCTCTGCACTAATAGCATGGAGCCTGCTTGTGATTCTCTGTCTCTCTCTCTCTTTGTCTGTCTCTCTCTATTTCTCAAAAATAAATAAATAAACATTAAAAAATAAAGTCTTCGTTATAAAGATATTGTTTTATGTTACCTATTGTGTTGGTTAATCATTGAGTAAATCTCCCTCTCTAAGAAGTAACACTATATTGATCCTATGGCTTCGAGTCTTTTTACCATCTTTGGAGAAAATCTTTAGGGGAACAAATAATCCAGTGTCTGACATAACCTTCTAGAATACTTCCTATGGTGCCCTATTCAAAGTGGACTCTCAGTATAAAATTGTAACCAGCCTGACTACCTAGCAATCAATTGTATTCATTTATTCATGATGCAATCACTCATACAAAACTTAAAAAAGATATATATGTTCCCAGCATAGGGCACAAGACCAGGCCACAAGGGCTTCCTCTCCTCCCTCCTCCCTGGGACTCGATTGATGCCTTTCCTGCCTTCTCTTCTCTTGTCTAACTGCATCCCAGGACAAAGAGGACTGACAAATGTGAAACACATTAGCTTGCCACATGACATACACTACGTGCTTTGGCTGCCGAATGAAAATGTTTATCAAAAGTTCAGAAACACAGCTTCTGGATTGGTGGGATGTGTGGAAGTGGTGAGAAAGCACTCCAGGTTGTGCGATGAGGCGCGTAGCAGCCCTGTCTTCTTCAACAATGTAACCCTATCCAGAGTGAGCAGGAGGAGTATGAAAGCTTCTTTGAAGCTTCCCTGCACTGCAGCAACAGTACTGTCTTGCTCATCCCCTTAAGTGACCCATATGTAGTGATTTCCTGGTGTGTGTCAGGCATCGTGAATTAAATAGTGAATAAGAAATATTGTCTGCTCCCAATGGCCCACAGTCTAGTGAGAGAGTGGCAAAGAAGCAGCTGTCACAACGCCATGTCAGGCATGTGGGAAAAGGTCTAACTAAAGGACGTGTAACTACAAGGCAGTCCAGGACGTGGGAAGTACACCTAAAGCCTTTCTTGAGGTCTAGTATATTGAAGCTAAAATTTACGGAAAGGATAGGCATTACTAAGGCAAAAGTGGCAGAGAAATAATGGTCAAGGCATAAGGAAGAGCATGAACAAGTGCAAGCTGGAGGGCTCAAGAAGGGAGATGTAGCTAGAGGGGAAGCATGGTACAAATGAAGTTTCCAATACCATGCAGGAGGCTGAAATTTACATGGAGAAGACTGGAGAGCCATTAAAGAGAGTGGTTTGTGAGGAGTGAAAAGTGAGGAGTTCAGTTTGGGAAATCTTTGGCTATAGAACTGTGTTAGCACCGAAGAGGGAATGCCAGGCAGACAGAGATTCAGGACTGGCACTTTAGAAAGAGTTTGAGCTGGAAGTAGGCTCTTCTACATATGCAGATAATACACAAAGCTGTTGTGTTGGAGGTGGATTTCCCAGGTCAGGGGTGAGAAAGGAAGAGATCTTGGAAGATGGGGTATGATGTGATCAGCTGAGCAATGGCCTGAAGGAGGAGGTGGCCAAGACCATCAAATATCATAGAAGACTGACTGCAAAGGATGCCTCCTATTCTCCTGTTAATATATTTTATTAATATTACTCTCCATTTAGGTTCTTCATTTGTTCTTTTAATTTTCTCTCCTCTTCCTTCTGAAAATGCATTGTTCCTCTGAAGTTCTTTATAGAGGAAGGCCAGGAAGACAGCAGGCATCTACTACTGAATCTTGAATTCTAGAAAATATAGTTTTCTTTCATTCCCCAAAATTTCTTGAAAGAACAATAGCAAAGCTAGAGGTGCATTAGTAAACAGTAATACGCCAATTTTGATAAAGGCTCCCCTTGTTTCCTGTTTGATAAAACGGAAGGGGGAAGGGCTACACAGGAGAGTGTTTTGTCAGTAACCAAGAGCCAGAATTAAAGAGCTGAACTGATCCCAAGGAAATCCAACTTTATTTTTCCTGCTTCTCCCCACCCCCCACGAAGAGTTTATTCATTATAGAACTTCTCTGTAAAGTGATCTTTGTGTTCTTTTGAGCTGGAAATTATACTCAAATGTTCTTCTGGAATGTTTTCATTTTCCTTTAAGATAATAAATTTATTGACTCTCCAGAACTAAATTAAATTAGGCAACTGGCTAGGAAGGAGGGGGAGACACAGCACATCACTTCTACCCTAGGGTTATTGCAAGCTGTAATGTTTCTTGCTTTGGTCAGGGTGGCCTTGGACAAATTGCAGTTTGCTTGTTGGGCACATTTCACTGCCATCCCTTCCACCTGTTACCTGGGCAAGTCCCTTAACTTCTCTAAGCATTATTATTATTATTATTACTATTATTAAATATTATTATTATTTTAACTGTAAGAGTATAATAGTAATACTGAACCCATGGGATTGTCAAGAAGGTTAAAGAGAAGATGTATAATAAATGCCTGGCATATAATTAGTGCTCAGAAATGCTTGGCTGTTGTTATGAAAATGGACAGGTCATGTTCACAGTTGACATGGGAGGTAAGCCTGTCACAGTGGAAAATACTGATCATGAAGTATTCTATTCAGTTATTTCGCTGTTTCCCAAAAACCAAGGTCTAAGCAAGATACAGTTTTTGGTTATATGGAAATAGAAGACAACAGGGAAGCTGGGGGTTTGGTGTGTGAGTGAAGGAAGGGCTGCCTTCCAAACTCCCTGCCTTACCTGCGCCATCAGCCTTGCTGACAACTGGGCTGGCCACAGAGGATGCAGAAACCTGGCTGGGTGAGGCCAGATGCCATAATTCACTGCTCTAGCCTGGGGCTGGAGATTCTCACCAGGAGAGGGCATGTCCTCGTCTGAGTCACTGTGGTCAGGGCTGACCTAAAGTCCTTGTATCTGTGGATGACGTGTAGGGTCCCTGATGTTCCTTTTGGTGAACCAGAAGCTCCAGTCTGCGCTGCATCTTCTGAGATGTCAGTCGATTAGAGGGTGGGAGATGGATTCCGTTTGAATTCACTCTTCAGTGCATATGAAGAATATTGAGTAGTGCACAGAGCAGTCACAGAATTTTCTGCTGAAATTGGTTTTAATATTCAAAATATTTGTCATGAAAATTAGGATATGGGAATATAAAAGAAGCAAATGTTAACCTCCACCATTAGATCCCATGCATCTTTATAAATGAAATACTGTTACAGACTAATAAAACTTCACAGCTTCTTTTATATCCTGCTCATTGCCTCTGAATAACCTCTCTTAAATGTATCATTTGCTTTGAGCTGGGTGCACTTTGGATGGCCCATTTATTCACGAGGCTAGATCTCAGGTTACTGTGATATCACTTAGGTCCTCATCCACAGGACTGTATCGTAGCCTGATCAGGAAGACTTGTAAGTGGGTATGAGTGATAAAAGGTTACATCCCATGCAGGCTACCTGGGCTGGGGCGATGGTGAAAACCATGGGCCGGAAATCACCAGGGGGATGTGCTGTGAGCTTGGGGGACTGGGTTTGGGGAGGAGAGGACAGAGGTGAGGGGGCTAAAGGTGTTTGATCAGCTTTCCATTTACACATGTGACATCTTTCTGCCTCATTTATGTGAAATGTTGTTCAATGACACATTGACACACATGTCCAGGACACAGGAAGTGGCGCTCCAGTGGTGTTGTCCCTTCCCACCCATGTGGTTACCTGTGAGTGTGCAGCACAGCTCTGACCAGCACAGCCAGTTGTCCTGAAAAGGGCAGAAAACAGGGTCCCGTCACCCTCTGGGTGGGACGTGTGAAGAACTCGAGTTTTGGTTTCCCCTTCTAGGAACTGCAGACAATGCCCCTTGTCCGGGGGTTAAACAGCATAATACGTGTTAAAGCTCTCAAGGCTCTACACGTATCCTGCATCACTCGTGTTGGTCGATATCCAAGGGATCGCATGGCTGGCTTCAGTGGTCAGTGTAATGTCTCATCAAAATGGGAACCATGTTACGTGCTGTATTGTAATGAAGAAAACCTTAAATTTCCCCAGAAGAGTCTCAGAGAAATTGGCAGATGTTAGTGTTAATCTAATTTTTCAAAGACTTAGTTCCCAGAATAAGTCACTGTGACTTCACCAAGGACCTTATATGGTAGGAAAGAAAGCCAGGACTTCGTTCTTAAAGCAGCCAGCCTTTGCTGGCTCATTGCAAATTGAGCAACACTGACGAATCTGCAAGAGTCAAACGCAGCTGAACAGCAGCCTGGGATCTTTTTTCCTATGAGAATATCTTGCTCAGCTGGTGATGATGAAGGAATGCTCTGACCACTGCAGCGGCACACTCTTGCCCCTGGTACTTATGTGACCTCTGGGTCTGCCAACTGTGTGGACTCACAGGCTGTCATGAACACCAGACTCAGCCAGGACAGGAAGCATGGCTGTCCTTAGCCTGCTGGGGGCCGAGGGAAAGTGGTGCTTTGCAGAAAGCCTGTGAGCAACAGCTCAGCTCTAGGGGAAGTCGGCACTGAGACCCAGAGCCGATGGGCGAGGGGGCTGGTTTTGGCATCATGTTTCACTGAATGATGTGAAATTCACTGAGCCAAATGCACATGTCTTTGGAATGTGACACCCATAGGTGTCGGCTATACAGTTGTAAAAAGAAGAGTTCTTTGTTCTCCTAAATTTGAGGACTATTTTGCATTCCCAGTATTGATATTTCAGAGGCTTCCTTTGGTCCAGTGCCCAGAGTTCATGGGGATGTGTTTGAGGGAGGAGGAGAGGGTCAAGAGAGAGCGGGTTGCCAGGGAGGGCCTGGACTGCTACAGAAAGGGCTCTGGGCTGCTGGGAGGGACCCACAATGCATCTCAGACAAGCATGGGGGCGGGGGAGGCTTCCTCAGCTCCAGGCATCATAGATTCAAGCCCCCAGATGCTCCAGGTGTGACCCCAGCAAGGAGCTGCAGTGCTTTTCAAGGGCTCTTTGCAAAGCTGAGATCTGAGGCAGACTACGGAACTGAGGCTGGACGGGATGGCAGATCTACATGGCGCCGTGTTCAGTACCACAGCTGGGAGGTCCAGGTTAGAGTCGCAGACCCAATACATAAACATACTGAATACCCGTTCAGTCTGAATTTCAGATAAACAGATAAACGACAAATGTTTTTTTAATATAACTATGTCCCAAATATTTTGTGGGGTGTACCTACATTTAAACATTAATTTGTGTTTATGTTGTTCCAAAATTCTAATTTAACTGGGCCTCCTGTATTTTCTCGGCCACTCTAACCTTGATGGAAATCTTCCCTAAAGCTTGTTACTCCTTTGGTCCTTTTTGGCTCGGTGTATCTGGTTTTTGTTTTGTTTTGTTTGTTTGTTTTTTGCTTGGTGTATCTCTTTCTAGCTTTTATGGTCATTTTTTCCTTTGATTGTGTTTTACATGTATGTGTCTCATGTAAATAGCGCCATACCTCATCTAAGATTCTTTCTTTTTAATGGGAAAACTGAAATGAACTGCAATTATATAAATACATTATGTTTCTACCAACTTATTTATTTATTTTTCAGTGTTTATTTATTTTTAAGAGAGACAGAGTGTGAGCTCGGGAGGGGCAGAGAGAGAGGGAGGGAGACACAGAATCTAAAGCAGGCTCCAGGCTCTGAGCTGTCAGCACAGAGCCCACTGTGGGGCTCTAACCCATGAACCTGAGATCATGACCTGAGCCGAAGTCAGACGCCCAATTGACTGAGCCACCCAGGCGCCCCAACTACCAACTTATTTTCTATATGCCATCAGGTATATGCTGCTCTGGAAAACCTTGACGAGCAGTTTCTGAGACTTTTTTTTATCTGCCAGGTCTTGTGTGTAAGTCTCATTCATGTTCCCAACAGTGATATGAGGTGTTTTAAGTGGTACCATACTCTCATCCACAGGAGAAGTGATGCAGTGGATGCAGTGGAGGATAACACTGCTGTGAGCACAGGTGCAGAACTTCCCCTGACCCAGCTCCCTCTGCCTGCCAGCTGCATGCCCAGCCCTGCTGGTCCTGAGTAATGGGGCACGGTCTGTCCCCAGCTGGCCTGCTGTGCCAGGGCCAGGGGTAAAGCCCAGGCAGGAGCTTGTCTCTGTGCTTCTAGAAACTCAGCTGCCACTTTCATACCCTCAGAGTCTCGCTAAGTGTAGACAGTGTGGGGCTTCATTCTCCTTCTGTTACTTCATTTCTCAGGGAGGAGAGATAGAGAAATGTCTCAGCACAGGCAAGGTTAAATTTTTCACTAAGCCATTACAATTTCAACTAAGATATGTCCAACATAACTTCTATTTAATCAAATCTTAAAATTATTATTTAAACCATTATTTTGAAAAATAACACATTTTTATTAACACATAGTTTTATTGGAGCTTCTACAATACAATGTAGCACTTAAAACACTTAGCATTGCAACATTTTTCTCAAAAGGGAATTCCCAGGATTGGCTTTCTCACCAGCCAATTATAATTTCAACAAAGCTGGGTCTTAGCCCAGTTATCAGACAGGGAACTAGAGGCTCTGCCTTCCTCCTGGTGGGCACGGTCTATTTTTGGACACATCCGCCAGGTTTTCCCGCTGATGCCACAGAATGGCACATCAAGAGGTATAATTTATGATGAAAAATTGCTGGGGAAATGTTCATGATTGAAAAGGGGATTTCTCATGTTTATCTACTTTGGCTAAATCTTACATTGGCTCAACCTTGGATTTGTTGGCTGTTGCGTGTGGTGTCTGGCTGGTGAATCTCATCCCACCAGTGATTATGATGGGAAAGTATGTCTGTGGCAGTCATTAAGCACGCTGGGCTTTATTTTTATTGGACAAGATCTAAATGGGTCATTCCGCAAAGTATTGCAAGAACAGATAAGATTCAGAGGAAGATCTCTACCTTGAGAGGCTGTGTGTCTGCCTGAGGACAGCTGACCGCGGAGCGGGCTGCCTGGCTCCGGCCCCAGCTCTGTCGCCCAGTCTCTGGCCTCAGCTTACCCTCTGAGGAGCAGAACCTTCATCTCTCATCACTGGCGAGGAATTAAGGTAGAGAAAGTGAGGCTTATAGAAATGACCCTTGAACAACAGAGGTTTGGGGCACCAACCCCATGTGCTCTCAAAAATACTTGAATACCTTTCAACTCCCTGCAGAACTTCACTATAAATATCCTACTGTTGATCTTAAGTCTTCCCAGTAATATAAACAGCTGATTAACACATGTCTTTATGTATTTTATGTATTATATACTGTATTCTTTCAATAATACCTAACTTTTCCTAATTTTTTCAATATTTCTAGGCTGTACGGTTGGAGAATTTTTTCAGATTGTTGCAAATCTCCCAAATTTTTTCCCATTATAGTCACTGAAGGCAAGCGGTGTGTAAGCAGACTGGCTACAGTCATCACCTGTGTCGTTCAAGGGTCAAATGCACTTAGAAGGGAGCTCGTCTGTCTGTGGACATTCAGTGTACATTGGTTCCCAGGATCCTGCACGGAAGCCCGAGACTCCGCTGCCTGCGTGATTGGGCTTTTTGGCAGTGGTGAGGACACAAAAGGGACGACTCATAATTTATGCTCAGGACTGACATCCCAGCAGGTGGAACAGAAGAAAGAATGCTGGAGGATGAGGAGGCCCAAGACCAAGTTTGTTTCTTGTGGCTGCTTCACAGAAGACCACAAAGTGGGTGATTTAACAAGGGAAAATTATTAGTCTCTTGCCTTTGTAGAGGTCAGGAACTGCAATCTGTTGGGACCGTATGCCTTCCGGGCTCTGGGGCAGAATCCATTTCCTGCCTCTTCCAGGTTGAGGTGACCATGGGCATTTGGATTGTGGCAACATCACTCAGGCTCTGTTTCTGGGGAACAGGGACTCTGCTGTGTGTTTATTTCATAAGGGTGTGTGATGGCATCGAAGCCTTAGCTGGAGAATCCGGGGAAAATTCATCTGCTCAATATCCTCCACTTAGTCACATCTTCTTCCATGTAAGGTTCCTGGGATTAGGGTGTGACCCTTTCTTTTGGGGGCCCATTACTCTGCCCAGATAGACTCCCCACTACCACTCTGCTGTACGCTTGGATAAGTCATTGTGGCAGCTGTCCTCAGTTTTCTTACCTGGGAAAGCAGGAGGTCCTCATGTGGCAGGAATCTCCAGATGGCCTCCTCACCGTCCCTTTAGATTTCAACACAGGCAAGATCAGAATCTTGTGCCCACACACAGGAGTGACTTCAGAGGGGGCCTGTGCAGTGCTTTGGAGTGGAGTGAGAGCACAGTTCTCCTGCCTGTGAGCCAAGTGTTTTTGTCTTTCCTGTATTTTGTAAACATTGCCTGAGGGAGGGGATTAGTGGGTCCTCAAGTCACCTGACCTGCAGCCAGCTGGGCTCTAACAGCCTGGGACATGAAAGGGACCACAGTTTGTTTCTTCTGCTTTTCCAACCCCAATGCTAAGAAGATCTGTAATTTATCCTCAGTTAGCTTTCTTCTTTTTTAATTTAAGCTTTATTGAAGTACAATTATCAAATCACATTGTAAAATATTTAAAGTGTGCATTGTAATGCTGTGATAATCATATACAACGTGAAATTAACACATCCACCACCACACATATACATCTTTTTTTTTTCCTCTTAAATTCTACTCCTTTAGCACATTACAGTTATACTACATGGTGTTACCAACTACAGTCACCATGCTATACATTAGATTCTCAGAGCTTATTCATCTTAGAGCTGGAAGTTTGTATCCTATTACTAACCTCTCCTGATTTCCTTTACCCCCACTCCCTGGCAACCACTTTTCTATGATGAGTGTGACTTTTTCTGTTTTCCTTTTTGAAGATTCCACATATAAATGATATTAGGCAGTATTTGTCTTTCTCTATCTGGCTGATTTCATTCATTTTTTTTAACAGTCATTTTCTCCCCATGAGCACAAGCTATTTGCAAGTTAGGAGATTTCATAAGTGAAAACAAATTTTTGAGGCATTTTAGGAGTGCAGTTTCCATTCTGTGCCTTGTGGTCATTTTGGAAATGCTGTGATGTGTGAGTCTTGATGTGTCTACATGAATGGAGAGCAGGTAACAGGTAAAAAGAGAAACTAGAATCAGTGGGCATGAGTTCCTGGCTCTGTTAACCCTTGGTTTAAATGGTGTTATATCAAGTTCCTTCAGGGCACTTTCTCAGGCTAGCCTTCTGGATGTTTCTCTGTGGAGAGTTATCCAGCCATGGCAGAATAAGAGAGCCTAATAAGCACCCATGACCTAGTTTGATAAACACCCTCACATACTTTGATCCATCTGTCACTTCTTCCTCCCTTTTGCAATTAGTATTTATTTTTAAGAAAAATTTTAAATGTTTATTATTTTTGAGAGAAAGAGAGACAGAGCATGAGCTTGGGAGGGGCAGAGAGAGAGAGAGAGAGAGAGAGAGATTCTGAAGCAGACTCCAGGCTCTGAGCTGTCAGCACAGAGCCTGAAGGGGGACTTGAACTCAAGAAAATGAGATCAGGACCTGAGCTGACATTGGACACTTAATCAACTGAGCCACCCAGGTGCCCTTATTTATTTATTTATTTTTAATGTTTATTTATTTTGAGAGAGAGAGAGAGAAAGAGAGAGACAGAGAGAGTGCAGGTGTGTGTGAGCTGGGGAGAGACAGAGAGAGAGGGAGAGAGAATCGCAAGCAGGCTATGTACTGTCAATGCAGAGCTGATGCAGGGCTTGATCCCACAAACCATGAGATCATGCTCTGAGTTGAAATCAAGAATCAGACGCTTAACCTCCTGAGTCACCCAAGCACCCCTGCAATTAATTTATTATTAGAAATATCAAATAGTCATTTTTAGTAGTTGAAAATTGAATTTGACTGAAAATTTACCCCCAAAATTCTCAACTACAGATGGCTGAAAGAGTTAAGATATGATCATAACTTTTAACCCTGCAGTACTGTTTTATAATGACTAGTCCACCTTATGCACACACTTGATGGTATTTAGACACACCAGCATCCCTACGGGATTTGCAAACTTAGTTTATTGAAAACAGATATATTTTGTCATATATATGTGACATATAAGTGTGTCATATGTAGATGTTTATACCTATATTTATATGTGTGCTTATAGCTATATTTATCAATATAGATATAGATGATATAGGCACAGATATAGATTAGACATAGAGACAGAGATTCATTTTAAGTTGGTCAGGCTGTTGGAGGCTGACAAATCTGAAATCCACAGGGCAGGCTGGTAAGCTGGACGAGTTGGTGTACAGCTCAAATTCAAAGGCAATTTACTGGCAGAATTCCTTCTTCATGGGGGGGAGGGGGTCGCTCAGTCTTTACCCTTAAGGCCTTCAACTGATTGGATGAGGGCCACCCACGTTACAGAGGGTTAACTGCTTTACTCAAACTCTGCTGACTAAAATGCTAATCACATCAAAAAAAAAAAAACGTTCACAGCAGCATCCAGGTGAACACTTGATCAAACAGCTGGCACCATAGCCTGGCCAAGGTAATACCTAAAATGAACCACCATTATGTGTTCCCAGTAAACTGTTAGGATGTATGGAACATTTTAGCTTCTACATTAGTTTCCTAAGGACGCTGTACCAAATGACCACAAGCCCAGTGGCTTAAAACAAAGCTGTTGTCACAATTCTGGAGCAAAGAAGTCCAAGGTGCAGGTTAGCTCCTCAGGAGGCTCCAGGAGAGCAGCCTTCCTGGCCCCTTTCTCCCAGCCATCCTTACCTTGTGGTGCTCACTCTTTTCTCTGCCTGTCTTCTCTCCTGTGTGTTTGCTCTTCTCACAAGCAAGTCATTGGATTTCAGGTCCATCTTAATGCGGTCTGATTTCATCTTCACTAATTACATCTGCAAAGGTCTTATTTCCAAATAAGGTCACACTCTGGAGTTCCAGGTGAAGTTTGGGGGCTGGGCATTATTTATCCCAGGACAGTTTCCGTTGGTAGGTGTGAGCACTTGGCACATTTGTGACTAAACACTGTTTCTTCAATCCTTCTCTTCTTTGCTAATGGATGTGGATTATGCTTTATTCCTAGGGTCTATCATCCACATATTTTACACACTGAGGTGCTCAAGAGGTGTTTGACAAAGGGCAAAGTGCGTTACTGTATTGTCCCTATTTTCGTATATTGGCTTGGATAATCTGTTGCATATTTACTCACAGAAACTCAGTTTCTTTTGATGCTTAGCATTTTTTCATGTTTTCCTCTTATAGTAGGTGTTCATCTTATTATTTATTTAGTTATTTATAATTTTAATAAGTCCAAGATAGTTAACATGTAGTGTAATAAGTTTCAGAAGTAGAGCTTAGTGATTCATCACTTACAAACAACCCCCAGTGCTCATCCCTAGTGTTCTCCTTAATGCCCTTCATCCATTTAGCCCATCCCCCTACTCAACACTCCTCCAGCAACCTCAGTCTGTTCTTCATTTTTAAGAATCTCTTATGGTTTGCCTCCCTCTCTGTTTTTATCTTATTTTTCCTTCCCTTCCCGTATGTTCATCTGTTTTGTTTCTTAAATTCTACATAAGTGAAAACATATTTGTCGCTGGGTGACTTATTTCACTTAGCATAATACACTCTAGTCCCATCCACATTGTTACAAATGGCAAGACTTCATTCTTTTTGATCACCAAGTAATATTCCATTGCATACATATACCACATCTTCTTTAACCACTCTTTAGTCAATGGACATTTGGACTCTTTCTATAATTTGACTATTGTTGGGGTGCATGTGCCTCTTTGAACCAGCATTTTTGTATCTTTTGGATAAATAAGTAGGAAATCATTTTAAATTAAACGTCAATTCTATCAGTACTGTTATTCAAAAAATCAAGTGCTTTGCCCTCCACTCTGGATGGCGGAACTTGGAATCCCACAGGGTTTCACCTTCACTATGGCCCTGCTTCAGCTGGGTATCTGGAAGGTGTCCCTAGCTGACCCCCGTGCCCCTCCTAAATTTCCTGTGGGACATACTCACTAACTTGCCAGGCCTCACTCTTCAGTGCTTCCTCGTGTCATAGCGCTGTGTTTGTGACAATGCTTACACCTGCGAGAGGAGGTCTGAATGAGCAGCCCCCAAGTGGGGAGAGCAGCTGGCAACAAGGTCTTCCTGGGGAAGTCCAGCAGGAGACTCACAGGGGCAGCGGGCTCTGTTGCACATGTGTGACCCTGGGAGGGAGGGGAAGGGGGTTTTAGAGTTGCTTGTTGGACATGAGGTGGGTGGGCTGTGATGGGCAGTTGGCCCTGGAGAACGGGTGAGGGCGGGCATGAAACCCTTTCCTCTGCAGCCCTTGCCCCTTCCAACTCCAGTCCTCTGGCTCTGCCTGGGAGCTTGACCTCCTCAGTGATGCCTGTGTGTCCTATTCTGTGCCAACCACTGAGGAAATGGTAAGTGCAGAGGCAGCGATTGTACCTCTCCACTCCTCCCTGTATTGGAGCAGAAAGCCTGTGCATTCTAAAATCTCAAGAAAGTTTTTTTCTTGAATGAAGGAATGAATGAATAGATTTGTATTAGCCAGGGCTCACTCATCACCTCAGCCTCATGAGATGAAGGGTTTATGGCAGCAGTCTGACCTTACACAATAGTGGGAGGAATTGGGGTCCCCATGGGGAATAGGGAGGTCACCAGGAATCAACACACCCTCTGGCTGACAAGGCTAGTATGTCCAGCCACCAAAGTGAGACTACAAAGATGACACTGGAGGAGGGGATCGCTGTGTGTCCCAACCAGTGGGCTTGGGGACCATGGTTGGTCCGTGGGGTCAGAAGTCAAGACAGATAACTGGACTGTATGGGATAGCCTAGACCCCACCCCCACCCCTGAACACTTCACATCTGTCATTCACCACATCTGATCTGGAAAAAACCTTCAGAGAGCTTGGCTTCTGCTTTCCAAATCTTGCACAAGTCCTTTTGGCCAATTTAAACTGAAACATTCAGGAAAGGGAACTCTGGACAATGTAGTTCTTAACTTGACACAACACTGTCTACCACACCTGGCACAGGTGAGAAGCAGCATCAAATTCAGTACAGAAGGTAAAATATTGTTATTATTTTAAGTTTACTTATTTATGTTTTAGAGAGAGAGGGAGGGATGGTTGGAGAGAGAGGGAGAGAGAGAATCCCAAGCAGGCTTTCTGCTGTTGACTCAGAGCTGGATGCAGGGCTCAATCTCACCAACCATGAAGTTATGACCTGAGCTGAAATCAAGAGTTGAACCTTACTGAGCCACACAGGTGCTCCAGAAGGCAAAATATTACTATTATTATTACTATATTATCACAAGAGCTAAAGTTCACATAGTATTTCTGATATTCCATGTGTCAATAGCTTAACACATAATAATTAATCTGAAGCCCAACTTTTTAGTCATGTTTAAATATACAAATTCTTGTAGTTTTTCATGGTACTTTCTTATAAGTTTAATTATCCCTTTTGACATAACAAAACCTGGGGCAACATTTTAAAAATAGCTATATTAAGATGTAATTCACATACCATAAAATTGACCCTTCTAAAGTATACAATTTAGTGGTTTTTAGTATATTCATAGAGTTTGCAACATCACCACTATCTAATTCTACAACATTTTCATCAACTCCAAAAGAAACTCCTCCTACCTTCCCTGAGACTGAAATCCACTAATCTACCCTTTATCTCTATAATTTGTCTATTCTGGATATCTCATATATGTGTAATCATACAATAAGTGGCCTATTATGAGTGACTTCTTAGCATAATATTTTCAAGGTCATCTGTAGTGTGTCATGTATCTGTACTTCATTCAGTTTTGGTGGATGAATAATACTCCATTACAAAGATATACATTTGGTCATACATTCATCAATTGAGACACATTTGAGTTGTTTCCACATTTTGGCTGTTGTGAGTAATGCTCTGTAAACATTTGTGTCCAAGTTTTTATGTCCAAGTTTTTATGTGTACCTATGCCTCATGGGTATATATTAAGAGTAGAACTATTGGGTCATATAGTAACTCTACATTGGTTTTTCTAGGAAATTCTACAAGTTTTCAAGGAATTATTGAGTTATTTTCCAAAACGATGCCATGAATTTACAATCCCACATGCAGTATATGAAGTTTCCAATTTCTCTGCCTCATTGATTTCAGCACTTTAGTGGGTGTGAAATGGTATCTCATTATGATTTTGATTTAAATTTTCCTTCTGACTAATGGTGTTGAGCATCTTTTCGTGTTTTTATTGGCCATTTGTATATTTTCTTTGGAGAAATGTCTATTTGGACTTGTCTTGTTACTATTTAGTTGCAAGAGTTCTTCGTATGTTCTTGATACAAGTCCCTTATCCTATATATGATTTGCAAGTATTTTCTCTCATCCTGTGGATTGTCTTTTCACTTTTTGACACATAAATGCTTCTGAAGCACAATAGTTTTAAATTCTGATGAAGTTCAATATGCCTATTTTTTCTTTTGTGGCTCATGCTTTTGGCATTTCATTCCAGACACAGACAACACAAGGAAAGAAAGGAACCACATGCCAAGCACAAGCTCATGAAGATCATCTACTCCTATGTTTTATTCTAAGAGTTTTATAGTTTTAACTCTCACATTTAGGTCTATGACTCATTTTGAGATGATATGTGTATGCTGTGAGGTAAAGACCAAACTTTTTGTGTTGCATGTGCATAGCACATTTGTTGAAATAAATATTCTTTCCTCCACTGGATTGTTTTGGCATCTTTGTCAAAAATCATTTGACCATAGGGGCGCCTGGGTGGCTTAGTCGGTTAAGCGTCCGACTTTCGCTTAGGTCATGATCTAGCGGTTGGTGGGTTCGGGCCCCCCGTCGGGCTCTGTGCTGACTGCCAGCTCAGAGCCTGGAGCCTGTTTCAGTCTGTGAGTCCCTCTCTCTCTGACCCTCCCCTGCTCACGCTGTCTCTCTCTTTCCTAGAAATAAATAAAAAAACATAAAAACAAAACAAAACAACAAAAAATCATTTGACCATAGACCTATGGGTTAAATTCTGCACTCTCAGTTTTATTCTATTGGTCTATGTGTCTATTCTTATTCCAATTACACGCTTACATGATTATTGTAGCTTTGCAGTTTAAGTTTTAAAATCAGGAAGTGTGAGCCCTTTAATATTGTTCTTCATCTTCAATATTGTTTTGGCTATTTGGGGTCCCTTGCAATTACATATAAATTTTGTGATGAACTTATTAATTTCTTCAGAAAAGCATGCTGGGATTTGGTAAAGAATTGTGGTGAATCTAAAGGTCAATATAGGGAATATTGCCACCTTAACCATATTAAGCCTGTTAACCTATGATCCTGAGATACCCTTCCATTTATTTAGATTTTCTTTAATTTCTTTCAACAACATTTTGTAGTTTTCAGTTTACAAATTTTGGGCCTCTTTTATTAATTTATTCCTAAATTTATTGTATTGCTTTTGATGCTATTGTGAAGGCAGTTGCTTTCTTATTTTCATGGTTGGAATGTTTATTGCTATTATATATAAATGCAATTGATTTTTGTATATTGCCTTGGCATCCGGAAATGTTGTTGAATTCATTTATTAGTTTTCTTAGTATTTTTCTTGAGATTTTATTTATACAAGATTGTGTCATCTGTGAATACAGCTAGTTTTGCATCTTTTCAAATCTAGATGCTATTTATTTCTTTTTCTTGCTTAATTGCCTTGGCTAGAACTTCTGGTACAACATTAAATGGAAATGGTGACAGTGGACATCCTTATCTTGTTCTTGATCTTAAGGAGAAGGGATTTTATCCTTCACCATTAAGTATGATTTTAATTGTGAGATTTTCATGGATGCCATTTATCAGATTGAAAAAATTCCCTTCTATTGATAGTTTTTGAGGATGTTTATCATAAAAGTGTGTTGGATTTTTTCAAAGCTTCTTGTACATCTATTGAGCCAATCACATGTTTTTTGTCCACTATTTTATTAATATGGTGAAGACATGAATATATTTTTGGATGCTAAATCAACATTGCATTCCTTGGATAATTCCCACTTGGTCATGCTGTATAATACTTTTTACATGTTTCTATATTTGGTTCTCTAGTATTTTGTTTAGCATTGTGTCTATTTTCATAAGGGATATTGGCCTGCAGGTTTCTTTTCCTGCAATATCCTTGTCTGGTTTTGGTATGAGGGTAATATTTGTGTCATAGAATGAGTTGGAAGTTTTTCCCCCTTTTCTATTTTTATGTAAGAGTATTGATGAAATATTGGTACTAATTCTTTCTTAACTGGTAGAATTGACCAGTGAAGATATCTGATTCTCAACTTTTCTTTGTGAGAAGATTTGAAATTAAGAATTCATTCTCTTGTTATATGTTATATTCAGATTATTGATTTCTTCTTGAATCAATTTTGGTAATTGTGTCTTTCTAGGAATGTATCCACTTCATTTAAATTATCTAATTTGCTGCCATATGGTCATTTATAGTATTTTCTTATAATCTTAGAAATTTCTGTAATGTTGGTAGTAATGTGCTCTTTTTATTTCTGACTTCAGTACTTTGAGTCTTCTCTTTTTTCTTCTTGGGCAGTATAGCTAAAGATTGTCAATTTCATTTCAAAAAAAGTAAATTTTGGTTTTGTTGATTGTCTCTAATCTGTTGTTTCCTTTATTCCCTTTACTTTTTATATTGTCTTCTTTCTGATTGTTTTAGATTTAGCTTGCTCTTTTTTCTTCTAATTGCTTAATGTGGAAGGCTAGGGAATTGAATTGAGATCTTTCTTTTTTTTTAGTATAGGCATTTACATATTTATATGTTGGCTATATATTTTCTCTGAGCACTGCCATAGCTGCATCCCATAAGTTTTGTTATGTTATGTTTCTGTTTTTATTCATCTCAAAATATATTGTAATTTTTCTTACAATTTTTCTTTTAGTTTTGTAATTTTTTGGACTCATTTTTATTTATATAGTGTGCATTTAATTTCCAAATATTTGTGAGTTCCCCAAATTTCTGTTACTGATTTCTAATTTGATTTTATTTTGTTAGATTATATATTTTGGATGATTTTAACATCATTAAGCTTACTGAATGTTTTTTTATGACTTAATACATAGTATATACTGGAGTAATTCTCATAAGAATCTCAGAAAAATGTATATCCTGCTGTTACTGGTTGGAGTTTGTTAGGTCTAGTTGGCTTACAGTGCTCAAGTCTCTCATTTTCTTGTTGATATTCTGCCTAGTTGTTCTTCCATTATTGAAAGTGAAGTATTAAAATATCCAACTTAAATTGTTGTTTAAATTGTTAAATTGTTGATTTCTCCTTTTAATTTTGTCAGTTGTTGCTGACTTTATTTTGAGGCTTTGTTGTTGGGTGCATATGTGTTTATAATTGCTATATATTGTTGCTGGATTGATCATTATCACTATAAATGTTCTTTTATTCCAGCAAATATTTTTGTCTTGAAGTCTATCTTGTCTGATGTTTGTTTGGCCTTTCCAACTCTTTCTTGGTTATTATTTGCATATTATATCTTTTTCCATCCTTTTACTTTAAATCTATTTGAATATAAAGTGGATCTCTTGTAAGTAGCATATAATTGGACCATGTTTTTAAAAATCCATTCTATCAAAGTCTCTCGTGATTGCAGTAATTAATCTATTTGCACTTAATGTAATTAATGATAAGGTAGACTATACATCTTCCATTTTGCTATTTATTTTCTCTATGTCTTATGTGGTTTTTGTTCTTCTATTCCTCTATTAGTGACTTTTTTTGTGTTAAATAGACATTTTCTATTATGCCATCTTAATTTCTTCATTTTTTTTACCATCTATTTTCTCTGAGATTTCTCTAAATTAAATTAACATCATAACTTAAAAGAAATATACCAGCTTAATTTAAATAGAATACAAAAACATTGTAATATAGCTCTATTTATTCCACTCTCTTCTGTGCTCTTACTGTCAAATTACATTTTATACATTATCAACACAGTTTAATTATTATTGCTTACAATTATATTTTAAACTAGTGGGAGAAGGAAAGAGTTACAAACAAAAATATATTTACATTGTCTTTAATGCTTACCTATGTAGTTACCTTTTTGTGTGCTCTTTACTTCTTCATATGCATTTGAATTATGGTCTCATGTTTTTTCATTTCAGCTAAAACAGTATTTCTTGTGTTTTCCCCAGGATTCTTTGTTGTTCCTGTTTTTTAGTGACTTTCCTGAAATCTATAAATTCTGTATTCTTTCTCAGGTATGACCATTCAAATATGCTCACTTATCTTAGTGGTCAGCTAATGATTGGACAGAGGTTTTCTTAAATGCCTTAAGTCAGTAAGTCTTTCATTATTTGTTGAGGATCTCTGTGTAGATGTTGGGGCACGTTTTTAATACTCTGGCAGTTTATAACTCTGTTTTAGGCTTCATTTCCTACATGCACAAGGCCTTTAGATTTTCCAGGGTTTAGAGATTAAGGTCCTGCAGATCACACAACCTTATAATTTCCCAGCAACATACCAGAGCATTTTAAAGCTGCTAATAGACATCTCATTCCTCAGATCTTGTTTTTAAGGTTTATAGTCAGTATATTGTTTGCCCAACTGGTACCACTCAGTCAGGAAGTGCAATGTTAAACAATACCATTGATTATTTTCAACAAATAGCCTGGGCATAAGACTGTTTGCTTGGAGTAAGCACTAAATCAGATAAAATAAAAACAAGCCCGAGAATAGAGTTTTTTTTTTTTTTTTTAATCTTAGAGAATTGCCCAACATGTCAAATAGTGACATTGAACTGATGAAGGAACTTTTTGGAGCACTCCAAACCTATTAATGCTTCCTTCTGTGGCTACGAGGCTCTGGTTTTCACAGCAAGTATAGATACAAAGTTGGCAAGTTTCAATCTTACTGCAGAGCTTGGAAAGAGGTTGTGAATGGTAGAATAATGAGACCCTCCTTCAAATGCTCACTTAATCTCCAGAACATGTGAGTATGTTATGTTACATGGCAAAGGGAAATTAAGTTTGCAGGTGGATTTTAGTTTGACAATTAGCTGACTTTAAGAAAGATTGTCCTGAGTTGTCTGTGTGGGCCCAGTGTAAATCCACCACTCCCAGTGGATGAGGGAGGTAAAATAGAAGGTTTGTGTGATATGATGTAAGAAGGACTCAACCCTCCATTGTTGGCTTTGAGGTTGGAAGAGGCCATGAGCCAGGGAATGAGAACATCCTGAAGAAACTTTAGAAGGTAAGGAAACAAATTTCTTCCTAGATCCTCCATGAAAAAATGCAGTTTTGTCATCATCTTGATTTTAGCCCAGTGAAACCCATGTCAAACTTCTGATCTACAGAAATGTAAGATGAAAACTTTGTGTACTTTTAAGCTACTAAATTTGTGGTAATTTTTTTATAGCAGCAATAGAAAACTAATTGAAAGGAGTGTAGGATAAATTGAAACTGCTACAAAACTCACTGTTCGTGCTGAAATTCTGCTAGTTTTCTTTAATAAACACTCCTTGGACTGTTGTAATTGTTTGATCATTTCCAGAGTTCTGAAAAAACGGATTTTGATTTTGTTCCTAGTGTTATTGTTGCTTTTATGGAAGAGTGAATCTTTGGAGGTCCTTATTTGCCTTTCCAGAATTGCTTCTACCAGGACAGTAGTATTGAAATGGAATTTGTTCAAGTTTCCAAATGACATTCATTTGGAATGGAGGCCAAAGGTTGGCCATGTAATACCCCAGGCTTTTATCTAAAAAGTTTAAGCTACAGTAATTCTGTTTGTCTGTTTAATACATTGGGCTTTCATTTAAATTTTATTTGAAGTGTTCTTTGTTTATTGAAGAAAACAAATTTGAAGACTGTTCTCTCCTCTTTCCATATCTTTTCACTCAATTCTTATAACAAATGAGATGTATTAAAAAATTGTAGGATGATCACTTTCTTTTTAGAGAGCTATGCTTACTCAGCATTAGTCATTGCATTGTTTTAAGCAGAGGTAGCTGACAGTTAATTCCAGATATGAGAACATATACATTGAAAGGTCATACTATGAAGCTGCCAATCAGTCATGAACTAGTTGACTAAATTAGGATGTGGTAGGGGAAGAAATATCAATCTGCATGGAAGAGACTAGGTAATAATATTTAAAAAAGACATCAGCAATAATGGTCAAGTCCAATAAAATTTTATATTTTTGAATAGAATCACTTGTTGAGTGTTATAGCTCAATGAGTCCACAGAAGTCATCTGGTGTTATCCCCTCTCCCCCAATTTATAGGTAGCTATGTTGTTCTTAAGTTCCATAGTGAATAGCAATTAGAAACAATTCCATAGCTTTCTGGAATAATTAAAAACAAACAAACAGGACAGAGTCAATGGTGAGGTGGAGTACCCATTCTGAGTGGCCTTGGGTTAGAGGCCATATAGGCACCATCCTGGAAACAGTTTGTGGCCATAAGAAAGATAGGACCTTGACCCTGACTTCCATGAATTGCACCCTCAGACCTATTTAATTTCTACTTCTAATGACTAGCTGTGTAACCTTGGGGTAACATAATTTAGTATCTCTGAGCCTTGTTTCACTTATCCTGAAAAGAAACCAATGCTTGTATCTCAGTAATAAGTAGGATAACACATAAAATTGGCTAGTACAGGGCTAGCACACAGTAAGATTATCCTTTACTGACCTGTTTGATAATATTTTGGTTAAAAATCCAATCATAGAGGGGCGCCTGGGTGGCTTGGTCGGTTGGGCGTCTGACTTTCGCTTAGGTCGTGGTCTCGCGGTTCGTGGGTTCGAGCCCCGCGTCGGGCTCTGTGCTGGCTGCCGGCTCGGAGCCTGAAGCCTGTTTCAGTCTGTGAGTCCCTCTCTCTGGCCCTCCCCTGCTCGCACTATCTCTCTCTCTCTCTCCTAGAAATAAATAAAAATTTAAAAAAAATCCAATCATAGAAATTATAGGCAAATTTCAGAGATAGTGTGAGTTTGGTTCCAGACCACCATTATAAGTCAAATGATTTTTTTGGTTTCTCAGTGCATATAAAAGTTGTGTTTACACAACTTAGTGTAGTCTATTAAGTGTGCAATAGAATTTTGTCTAAAAATGCTTAATTTTAATTTAATTTTAATCTTAATTGGTAGCATTTTACTTATAAAACTTCTTCCAAAGTCGAAATCAAACCTCTCAAACCCCATTACTGCTTTATCAGCTAAGTTTATATAGTATTCCAAATCACTTGTTGTCATCTCAAAAATCTTCACAGCATCTTCACCAGAAGTAGACTGTATCTCAAGAAACTACTTTCTTTGCTCCTCCCTTAAAAGCAACCCTTAATCTGTTCAAGTTTTATCATGAGATTGCAACAATTCAGTCACATCTTCAGGCTCCACATCTAATTCTAGTTCTCGTACTATTTCTATGAGTATACTCCACTGAAGTATTGAACCCCCTCAAAGTCATCCATGAGGATTGGAACCAACTTTTTCCAAACTCCTGGTCATGGTGTGATATTTTGACTCTTTTCTTCCCATGAATCACAAATGTTCCTAAGGGCATCTGGAAAGGTGGATCCTTTCCAGAAGGTTTCCAATTTACTTTGCCCAGATCCATCAGAGGAATCATTACTTGAAAGTTGTAGCCTTATGAAATGTGCTTCTTAAATAATAAGACTTGAAAGTTTAAATTACTCCTTTATCCATGAGCTGCAAAATGGATGTTGTGTTAGCTGGTATGAAAACAATATCAATATCATTGTACATTTCCATCAAAGCTCTTGGGTGACCAGGTACACTGTCAATGAGCAGTGATATTTTGAAAGGAATCTTTTTATTCTGAGCAGTATCTCTCAAAAATAGGCTCAAAATATTTAGTAAACCATGTTGTAAACAGATGTATTGTGATCCAGGCTTTGTTGTTCCATATCTGGAGCATAGGCAGAGTAGATTTAGCATAATTCTGAAGAACTTAGAGTCTTCAGAATGGTAAATGAGCATTAGCTTCAACTTAAAATCACCAGCTGCTCACCTGTCACAAGAGAGTCAGCCTACTTGAGGCTTTGAAGCTAGGCATTGACTTCTTGCTAGCTATGAAAGTTCTAGATGCAATCTTCTAGTATGTATGTTTTTTTCTAAATTGGAAATCTGTTTAGTGTAAAGACCTTTACTAATTAACTGAGCTAGGTCATCTGGATAACTTGCTGCAGTTTCTACATCAGCACTATTGCTTCACTTTGTACTTTTATATTATGGAGATGTCTTTTCTTAAACCTCATGAACAAACCTCTGCTAGCTTCAAACTTTTGCAGCTTTCTCATCTCTCTCAGTCTTCCTAGAATTGAAGAGAGTTGGAGCCTTGCTTTGGATTAGATTTTGGCCTAAGGGAATGTTGTAGCTGGTTTGATCTTCTATCCAGACCAGTAAAACTTTCTCCATATCAGCAATAAGGCTTTTTGCTTTCTTATCATTCATGTGTTCACTGGAGTAGTACTTTTACTTTCCTTCAAGAATTTCTCCTTTGCATTCACATCTTAGCTGTTTGGCCTAAGAGACCTAGTTTTAGCCTATGTTGGCTTTTGACATGCCTTCCTTACTAAGTTTAATCATTTTTAGCCTTTGATTTAAAGTGACAGATGTGTGACTCTTCCTTTCTCTTGAACACTTAGAAGCATTGTAGGGTTATTAATTGGCCCAATTTCAATATTGTTGTGTCTAGGGAAATAGAGACAGCCCAAGAGATGGAGAGAAGTGGGGGAATGGCTGCTTGATGGAGTAGTCAGCACATTCATAACTTATTGATTAAGTTCACCATCTAATATAGGAGCAGTTTGTGGAACCCCCCATCCAAAATTATAATAGCAACCTCAAAGATCATGAATCATAAATAATATATATTATCATTAATAATAATATATAATAATAATGAAAAAGTTTAAAATTTTGTGAGAATTACCAAAATGTGACACAGAGACATAAAATGAGCAAATGCTATTGCAGTGATAAACTTGCTGGAGGCAGGATTGCCACAAACTTTCAATTTGTAAAAAGTATAATATCTGTAAAGTGCAATAAAGCAAAGCACAATAAATTGAGGTGTGCTTTTAGTTTCTCCTAGAAGAAGTGATCTATGAATCCATGGAAATAGTGTGACATCATTTATTGTATGCATACATCTAGCCATTCTATTAGGGTAATAATATGCAGATTGCTTTCATAATAGTCTTTTATTTTCATAAGAATTAATTTGACTACATGAATATATCCTTTATCCTTTATATACAAAGTAAATAAACAAACCAATGAATGATTCTCCTTCTTAACAGATGCCCAGTTAGTGTTGTCTGGTTGACCAGTCACATTCTTAACCGTGCCCTATTGCTCACCGCAGAGATGTTTGGCAATCTCTGGAGAAACTTTGGTTGTCCCAGCTTGAGTTGGAGTGATCCTTCAATGTCCACAAAAAAGAATTCTCTGATCTAAAATGTCAATAGTACCAGTGTTAAGAGCCCCCAAAAGTTATCTAAATTAATGAGACTGAGTTCCTGTATGATATGCTCCTCTTTCATTTAAGCTTCAAGTCTTTCTATCTGTAACATCTTTGAGAGTTATCTAAATACTTTCTGAAGTCTATCAAATGCTCTTCTCCCACTTTCCATTGGCAGATTGTTGAATTGGCACTAAGGCCCACTGATTAGCCCTGCAGTTGAGACAGAGCAAACCTAAATAGGCCAGATACCTGTGTCAGTGTTACTACCAGGGGTGGACCACCTCTCCTACCACCGTGTCTGCTCCACCTTTTCCTCCCAGTTAATGTAAAATGACTGGGATGAGTGATTGGGGTGGAGAGAGATGAGAAAATCATTATTATTGGGATCATAGGTCCTAGGGAAAGCGGGACATTTGTGACAAGAGTTTACTTCCTTCCTTTCCAAGAACACCTTTTCCTCCTCCTCATCTTCCTAGAAAAATGGGGGATTACGGATTTTACAAAAAGCTCACACTGCCATTTTATTTCCTAATTCAATGTTTGTTTAAGCAAAAGCTTTACTGATATTCTCCTTTGTGTATCTGAGTTGGAGAAAAATGGTGGTGGGGCGAAGAGGTTGGTGCAGAAGCCATTTGTTTAATGTCCCAAATGCACACTGGAGTCCAGAAGGGATGCCCTTTGGATGGGAAGATGCCAGCCTCATGAAATTCTGGTGGGGAGAGCTTGAGGGGAGGAGAAAGTCAAGCTGCAGCTGGAACGTCCATTCAAGGCATAGTGCAAGGAGATGCCCCACGGAGTTGCCCAAAGGGCCACCCCATCATCCCCCAAAGGCACTTGGCAGATGGATAGAGGACATAGAAAATGGTTAGCTTTAGTCTGGAAACATATGGGTACAGCCAAACAAACAAGAATCTTGTCCTGTTTCTTCAACCTTCTCATCACAACCTGGAGGAGATAGTTTTTGAAGAGACAGGAAGGATCCTCTCAGAGCAGCACTACTATCTTCCCTCCACTCGGAGAACTCAGGGGCCTACTTGACCCTCCATGTATACTGGGCAGGAAAGGAGATTTAAACTGGCTTTAAGATTGAAGTTTTCAGTGGGGCTGGGATTTGTAAACCGGAAGTCAGGAAGTCACAAATACCTTTTGGGAAGAGATAGGAAAGAGAGATTCCAGGGATCAGCAAACTTTTTCTGTAAAGGGGCAGATATTAAATGATTTAGGATTTTTGGTCCGTATGTTCTCTGTTGGAACTCCTGAGCTGTGCAGTTGTAGTGAGAAAGCAGCCATAGACAATATGTAAATGAAATGGGCATGGCTGGGTTCCAATAAAACTTTACTTATGAACACAGGCATTTGGCCAGATTTGGTGAGTGGATGGTAGTTTGCCAACTCCTGCAATAGAGTGTTCTTGAACTCAGAGATTGGAAAAATAGAACTGTTTATGTTGTATATTCCATCAGCTCCAGCCTCCTTTAAAAAATCAGTTTCAATTATACCTCCAAATTCTCCCCAACCTCGTCCCCTTCTTCATACTGCTTTTTACAGCCCTGTTGGCTGGGTGGGTGCCTACCTTCTTCCAAGCTCCAGCTCCCCTCATCCACAGACTTGTGAGATCTCAGATGTTCCCTCTGCATTCAGTCTCGTGGGTAGATCTCAACCCAACAAAGTCATACATTTTTGTTTGTGTCAACATTTTTGGCCCAAGGTGTTTTCTATATATTGGGTAGTTAATCTAACTTCTTAAATTAAAAAGAAGAGCAAGAAATGAACTTTAAAGACAGGAGGTGTACTAGTTTTGTCTGCAAATAACCTCAAACTTAGTGACTTAGAACAACAGACACTTGTTACCTTGCAGTCTGTGGCTCAGGAGTCCAGGTACATTTTGGCTAGGTCCTCTGCCCAGGGGCTACAACAAAGCTGTTGGCCAGGGATAGGATCTAATCTGGGGCTTGGCTGGAGAAGGATATGCTTACCCACAGGCATAGTTGTTGGTAGCATTCAGTCTGTTGCAATTGTAGGTCTGAGAGAGCTTCAGTTTTCTGGTGGGTGTCAGCCAGAGGTGACCCTCAGCCTCTTGCCACATGGACTTACTCAACACATCTGCCTTCATCATCAAGCCTTCAAGGACAGTCTCTAGAGCAAGTCAGCTAGCAAGATGGAATCTTCTACAACATACTATAAGTACAGAAGTGACGTACCATCACCTTTGTTGTATTCTGTTGGTTTGAAGGAAGTCACGTGTCCTGCTCACACATAGGGAGAGGGGAGTGGACAAAGAGTGAAGACTAGGAGGTGGGGGTCATGGGGTCCCCTGGAGTCTGTCTACCACAGATGGCAAGGTCTTCAGATGGGTTCTGCAAAACATTTACTGAGTTGGATTAAATAGCAACAAGGGAGAGGTCCTGTGAGGCCCACACCACTCACCTGCCGCCTGAGTGTAAGCAGTGGAGACAAATGCATTCCTCTGCAGAACCTCCTGCAGGGGGCGTTGTCTCCATGCCTCCCTGCCCAAGGCTGACCCAAACAAACCTAATGAGGAGTTTCCTCCTTAGCCTTCCAGGAAAAGGCTGCTACTTTTGAAGGAATTTTAAGGCTTCCATCTAACTGTAAATCCATCTACCCATGGAAGCTATGATACTTGGCTCCTTTATCTGGGCAATCAAAATTGCAGTCTGTCAAGTTCTTCCACATAGGGAAACTGAGGCACAGGACCAGAGACTCTGGAGGCAGCTTCGCATGCTGGTACAGTGCTCCGGGTCTTCTGGGGCATACTCTGGCATTCAATTCCCCACATAACGCAGTTTCTCCTACAACTGTAGAAGATATTAGAGAAGTCCTGAACTTCATTAAGAGTGACTGGCTGTCTCAGGAGGAGAAAATTGATGGAGAGCATTATAACTATTCATAGCAAATAAGTTCCAAAAAGATTGTCTTAAAGAGAAACACAAAGTACTTTTTTCTGACATTGACTTTTGGACCACTGCCCATATTTTTCATGAAAAGTATTTATTTTTCAATATTACTCATTACAACAGGGAGAAATTTGGATATTCACTCATCTATTAACACCTCGTAGAATTATTTACAATCAAGATGGACTGCTAATTCTTCTTTTAAGCAAAAGGATGTGCTTTTGACTTATGACTTGCACATGCTAACAGTAGTTTGGGAATGTAGGGAAGGGAATAAACCTGGAGTTATTCTGAACAACAGAATAAACACCAGGCATGCGGTAAGTATTTCAAATGAATCCTCAATGCTAAGTGGTGGAGCAGTGGTCTTCAGGTGTTAGTGTGCACAAAACCCGGAAGGAAATCTTGTTTAAAATATAGATCCCAGCACTCTGCCCCAAGATTCTGATTCTCTAAGTCTGCTAACATATTCTGGAATTTGTCTTTTTAACAAGCGTCCCAAGCAAGGTGTCACAAGTGGCACAGAGCCCCCTGGTGAGAAACCTGGAAGGCTCACTCCTTCATCCAACACCCTACTTGATATCTATGGGAAGCTAAGGTCCAGAGATGCTGGGTGATGGGACCAAGGCTGGGCGGTTGCTAAAGATTGGAACTCCCTTCTCAGATTGGTGGCTCTCCATTATCTCATCATATCTCATAAAAAGATTTCATCTGATTTATATTTTGAGGAGAAGAGATATTGCAAGAAGATGGCTTAAAGGAGAATTTAATGAAAGTCCCAAGATGAAAATTTTGCAGAAGCAAATCATTTAAAAAAATTTAACTGCTATTAATTGATTCTGTGTCTGAATAGATTCCTCGCAAGTTGATTGGTGTGACAGAGGGAGTCACAGACAGAGACACAAAAGAAAATAGGTTTTTTCCTTACACAGTGTACCTTGTCACTACTGCTTCCCAATTCCCTGTAGTGTCATCTTGGTGCCTATCGGAGATCTGACCCTTGTTACACATCAGTTTATTCAGCAGCAGACACTCAGGGTCATGCTTGGAGCTGGCCTTGATGCTGCCCATGAATACCTGACACAAGACTGTCAGCGTTGTGGTGTGAAGCACTGGGACTTGTACCGGGTGACCCACACTATCAGATTACAGGGGTCAAGGATCCTGGTTGGGCTTGGGCATGCTTTGTGTCTACCTTTACATTCTAAAATGGTATCCCCCACCCCCCATTTGGTCTTAATTCTGAAGATCAATACATTTGACAGCAAAGGTCAAAATAAAACAATATAATTAATTGTCATACTGGGTGAAAACATCATTCTGGTGATACATTAAATCAGAAGTTCATTATTTCTAGAAAGCAGAAACACTATGGTTTTGATGGGAAAAGTTAATTGGGCAATGCAGTTTATTTCCTTCCTGTAATCTCAGAGAAAACCAAAGTAAATTGATCATCAGGGAAAGCACCCCGGGAGCTTTGTGTGAACAGTAGTGCTCCCGGGACCTGTCTGGACAGGACTGGCCCCTGCCAGAGAAGGGGCAGGAAGAGCAAAGGCCCTGTGTCACCGTGCCTCAGAGGGCGCACCTTGAACGCTACTCCCACACCCTGCTCGGGATCCTGTAACACAGCACCCTTGCCTTTTATCATCAAATGATAGATCTTCTTTCCAAAAGATGGCAGCATTCCAAAGTGTCTCCTTGCCAAGTTGTGCCTCCTTCGAAGTCCCACAGTTCAAACGGGACTCAGGCCTAAAGGGTAGTCTATCCTGATCAGTCTGGGTTGGACCCAGCCAGCCAGGGGAGCCCATGCCTGTGCTCTCTGTTGTAATAACAGTCGCTAACAGCAAGGTATCTTGGGGTGTGGCAGAGCTGAGATGCGAGAATGATTCATGAAAAGACATCTCGGGCTGGGGCCTTGTTCCTATGGGATTCCCACGTTATGTGGGAAAATGTTGAGCACGCGGTACACACCGAGGCCAGGGCCAGCTGTGTGGATTCCGTACTGTAGTGATTGGCCCCTGCGGGCAGGCCACTGTCAGGCTGTGTTAGCTGAGACGCCCACGCAGGCAGGAGCTGTAAGGAGCTGTAGCAACTATGTCAAATACCCGTTTTTAGTAATCATCTAGTTTTGTATTTCCAGTATGACTTAATCATCAGAAAGGTTGGGAAGCTTCAAAGCTGGACAGGACCAATTTGCATCAGACATCCAATATGTTGTGAAACAAACAAGCGAGCCTGTAGAGCATTGTAATGACCCATATTTGAGAGACAACTGCATACTTCAAAGATAAGTTTTTGGACTTGCTATCAGCGTATGTCATAAGACGGAGGATGGAAATTTGGTTTCATGTTACAGTTAAAATTTTTTATGTTTAAAAATATATTTTAAATTAAAATGTTAACTGCGTAGATTTTTAATGCGAGATTTGGAAACCAGATCATAGCTCTTTGGCAAAAGATAATTTGAGTATTTAATTTAAGATTTGGTGTGATTTTGTTGTAATGCATGCTTTGGCAGAAATGATGGAAGTTGATTAGTTTTTTAAAAAAAGAAATTGAGGCTATTTTGCTTTTCTCTAAAAGGCTTAGGGTGATATTAAAATGTGGCTTAGGACCATCTGCACTTCAATATGAATATTTCCATTGTTTATTAGTGCAGGCCACTTGTTTGAATGGTAGTACGCTGCTGGCTTTTGTTTTAAATTAATTCTGGTTATGAGGTAAGTGGGAAAGATCAAATATTTTGTCTATATCTACTATTCTGAATCCTTGGTACTGACGCTCCATTAATAAAACTGACTGGTGGGCCAACCCAATGGAATTTACATATGAAAGGGGCCACAAAATGTCAAACCTCTTCTTATCTCAGCCTAGATCCAAGGATGAATATCCTGGATTCGAATCCAAATCTAACTTGCTTTTTTTCCATAACTGACTTTTCATATATATATTTAAGGCATAGAAAGATTTCTTTTTTAATGGAACTGTTTTGGGGGCATGTGTGTGGAATTGGAGGACTTGCTTGGACTTGGATGTGACTACTTTCATTCCTAGCTGGCATGGACGATGCAGGGAGTGGCCAAGGGGAAGAGAGGATCTCCCCATCATACGAGAGCCTGGCACAGCCCTTGCCACATGGCAGGAGCTCAATAATATTTGTAGAATGATTAAATGAAATGTTTGATGCTTTCATTTTTCATCAGTCACCTGATAAAGAAGACTGAAGAACTTTGGGAGAAGGTGTGTAGGCGTGAGACACCGAATCATCTGTCCTTCTGTGGCACTGTCCTCCCCAGCCCTGCCTCTCAGTCCTTCCTGGGGAGGAGGGAATATATTTAAAAGTGTTCCTGGAAGCAGCCAAAATTTCTTTCTCTTTAAATAACATATACATACATATGTATAAGTATGTGTCCTAGTAGATATATAAAACACATCTATAATAAAATAATACATAATTTTATATATTTTCCTCCTGGAAAAGCAAACCATATAGGAATAAAAAGGAAAACCACAGTTTCCAAGTAATCAGCTCCTTGCTTTTTTGGAGGCCTCAGATTCTTCGGTTGATGTTCATTAAAAAAAAAAAATCTGACTGGATGATTTGGTTACTTCAAAAACTTTAAAGTCAGGGTTCCCAACCCTGTGTTCCTACTTTTCAATAAAAATACGAATGCTCTATAGGAAATAGAATGGTCTAGCCATCAATATTTTTGTTGTGCTTCTATTTTCTCATTTTTAGAACAGTATGAAACGTGTATTACTTTTATGCATTGTAATTAATCAGGCAAGAACCCCAATAAATGTCATCTCATGGAATGGATTTAGGCTACGAGGGCCGTGCCAGGTTCCCATCCTATCAACAGCGTGAGAAAAGTTCCCAGGCTGTTCAGCGGGCTGGGAACCTGCTGTGTGCTTTTCACCTGGCTGCTTGCAGCCCATCCTTGGGAAGCCACCCCGCGAGCAGCTTGCAGCTCTCCTCTTGGCGTCCTGGCCCACGGGGCAGCTTTCCCACACGTGGCTCCGCCACTTGGCTTCCTGGGGATTGTGAAACCTGTTTGCTGCATGTGTCTCGCAGCAAGCTGTGGATTATGCGTTTCCCACGAAGCCCTGCCCTCTCTGTGAGGGTGGATAATTAGTTCATAGGGTTTAATTTTGCTGTATGGCCTGCCAAGGCTTTGAACGCTCTCACTTTCTAAGGGTTGTTGCTGGTCACCCTGAGGATTGCAGTGCAGCTGCTGATGCCCTTTCTTCTCTTGGGAATCAGATGTGATTTGGTGGCCCTCATCCAGTGTGCCTTTACTTAACAAACTCACAGATCAAACCGTGTGTGTTTCACACCTTACCAAAACATACTGCCCAAGATAAAATAAGAATAAAACAATTGCCACGTGCTCTCACAAGATCTCCCTCTTCTCCTTTTCTGTTTCACAGCTCTTTCTGTACTGCTTAGAGGGGACAGAACTCTGGCTCCCTGAGTTCAGAGCCCTGTTCTCAGCATGGAAGAGGGCATCCTTGCTTATCTGACTCCATTGTGATTCATGGGTAGAATCCTCTGTCCTGTCAAAATGCTTAAGAATTTGTGGAAAGCACCCATTTGGGGACTGTTTTTCCCCCCTCTCGTCAGAACTTACATATAACCCAATAAGCTCTGGGTTATGTGGGGACTAGCACAGTCTAGGGAAAGCAGACATCTCGGAACTTATCAGTGTTTGAGAGATACACTTTGCCTTCTTTATCTTGATATGCCTTTGCCCTAACCTCAAGAAATCCACCCGTAGCCAGAAAACAGATGGCCTCCAGGAACTATTAGTCACAAAGATGAAACAAAACGTCAGCTAGAATGTACTTTCTATGCTTTGATTCCCCCCACTGCCCCTGGGCTGAGGGGTGCTCTTGGGGAAGGGGAGGGTGACCCGGAAGACCCTGGAGAGTCAGAGGGAGGGTATGCTGGAGGAGTGGGGGCAGACACCAACTCAACCCAAGACACAGGAAGGCGATCCTTTACTCCTTTGCTCATCCATCTGTTTTCTGAGGCAACATATTATTTTTTGGTGAAGAACAATTAATAAAACACATGGAAGTAAAACTTGATCTTCTCTTTGTGCTGGAAACTCAAGAAAGTGGAATCAGGTGCTCTGTTTTTTCATACTGGCCTGCTGTTTCCCACTGGTTTTATTGATGGCCCTTATGGTTATTCATTTTTTCTAATAAGGCAGATTGTAGCTTATATATCAATGACTAAAATTTTACTGCTATTGATATCTGTGTCAGAAGAAGAAATTAGATATTTTTTAGTAATGCCTTTTGCTTTCAATGTCACTGTCATCTCTGGTGATGATGTGGATTCACTCATCTGTTCACTCAGTATCTGTGGAAGCCATGCAAGGGACCAGGCAGCACCCTAGACTCTGGGACACAGTGAGGAACACAATCACCTCCCTCCTTGTGATGGCAGAGCTTACGGTCTGGTGAGAAGGAGAATGAACTGACATGTGGCCAGAAAAATGCTGGGTATGCTCTTAATGTCAATTGTACGTCCTCTTCTTTGAAAGTTATATTTGGCGTATACATCTTTTATGTACACAATACAATACAATAGTACAAGTGCATGCATTCATTTAAAATGAATAATTATCTATATATTGGGCAGATTAATTCAATTGGTTTTTACTGATAAATAATTAAGATAAAACAGATTCTGAGACCTTTGGTCTGGAGGATGGGCAATGAGGAAGAAAGTCAGTCAAAGGGCTGAAAGGCTCAGGATCATTCATCTTAAAGTAAAAGCAGCTTTTACTAAGTCTTGGGAGACGTGCTGTAAGTACCACGCTCACCTTACTTCTGCATCCCAGCACCTGCAGCTCCTTCTGTGTGGAGCATTCTTCTCCAACGTTCACACCTGATTCTTTTCTGCTCTGCTGAGCTGTCCTCCACAGAGGCTTTGCAGGCCCAAGCAGTGCCTCTCATGTTCCTTGCTGAGCATAATGGGAGCCTTTCACGGGGCTTGCTGCTGTGCCTCACAGCTGGCTCAAACTCTGATTAGGACACCTCTCCAGGACAGCACGGACTGCTTGGTATTGTTAGCCTCTGCTGCTTGGATGTGTCCCATTCCGTGAGTGTCGGCTCCTCTGTGTCTGTCTAGTTCCCTTTAGCTGGAGAAAGTGTTAAGGAAGACAGAGGGAGGAAGCTAAGATGGCATTGTGAGTCCCATGACAAGGCCAGAATGGAAGCCGTTATGGAGCTGGCTGTGAACTGAGTATTGGGCATCACACTCGGCAAAGGGCACTAGGCACACACAAGCAGCCGAAGTGTGGCTCCGCTGGGGAAATTGCTAGAGGTGTTTGAAACTAAGAAGAAGAATACGAGTCAGTGGAAGATATCAATGGGGGTATGTTCACATTTGTATCTTTTTTGAAGGCTCATAACATGCAGAGATAATATTAAGGAAATACCACTTAGCCCTTCTGTTAGGTAAGGATTAAAAAGATTTAGCTTTTCAAGTCCTCAGACTGAAAATTTTAGCATTTTTGACTGCACTGACAGCTGTAGAATTCATATATGAAATTTATGATTTTAATTATTTGATCTAATAGCCATGCTTAACTCTAGGCTCTTGACACTTTAACAACCTTCTGGTCAACTATTCAACCAGTAGCCTCCCTCTTCATTGTTGTGGGTTTTTTTTTAACCTTTGTTTTTATCCTTGATTTACCACAAAACATTCTGGGCATATGACAAATGTGTGAGATATAGAAAATCACTAGGGGGGCTTGGTGTCAGTGGTGAGGAAAATTAAATCATAGACACAGGTGATGAGTCCCTGGGAGCCGCAGACCCATTCTGAAGGCCTCCTGAAAATATGTCTGCTTCTGTGTTTGTTGTTCCTTGTCAGCATCTGGACTAGGGGGCATCATTGGAGCACCTACTAACCATCTATAAAATGGTAAAGGAAGATGGCGTGACCTGTGTGGTGTGAGGCATGGGAATGGCTAAGTCTTCTTCACTAGTTCACTCCAGATTCCTGATGGCCTTGTGAGTTTTCATTGCCTGAGAGTTGCCCAGTCGGCATGCCTGCAGGACACCATCCCTTGGGGACAGAGGCAGGACTTCCATTACTGTGATGACAGAGTCTCAAAGAACAATTAAAACAACATAATACACAGCATTTCCTTCATATTTTCCTGTAATCTATTGTCTGGAAACATCTCTAAGTTTCCCCCTATACTGTTTGCCTTCTTCAGCATACTAGAGAGGACAGACTGATTGCTGTAATAAACAATTCTAATATGTTAGCAGTTTAACACAATGGTTTATTTCTCCCCATCCTATAGATTTGGGGATGGGAAAGGAAGAGGCGGCACTAGAGTGGAGATGTGGGTTGGGAAGTGTTTAATTCACATAGTCACTCGGGGATCCAGGCTCTTTTCAACCAGGAGATCAGCCATTGTCTAAGGGCAGGTCTACCCAGTCTCAGCAATACTGATATTTTAGGCCAGATGAGCATTTGCTATGAGGGGCTGTTCACAGAATTGTGAGATGTCTAGCAGCATCCCTGGCCTCTACTCAGTAGTTGTCGGGAGCACCCTGCCTAGTTGTGACAACCAAAATGTCTCCAGAGCTTGTCAAATGTCTCCAGGGGGAAAACTGCCCCTAACTGAGAACTGGTTGTGAAGGGCCTCAGCATTGTCCCCCGGCTCCTGTGCAGTGGCCAGCAGGTAGGAGAAGAGAAGCATGAGGGGTCACAAGAGAGATGTGAGGAGGGCCAGAGCTAGAAATTGTGTGTTGCCCTCATTCCATCACTCTGACACAATTCTATGACCCCACAAAGGAGTGAAGTTCTGAAAGAAATAGAAAAATCCTAAAAGATAGAAATAATATTTTGACTGAAAATGGCAGTAACACACATAGTCTTTGAATGTATTGACTGTGCAAATGGTATCTATCTTCATATATTTCTGAGTTTCTCTTCCTCTTAAACTTCAGTTGTTCAGCTGATATATTTTACATATGTTGTGTGTGTGTGTGTACACATGTAGACACAAATGTTTTCTCCACAGAATTTCCCCCCACAATGTAATTATCAAGTAAAGCAGCAGAAGTTGATATGATATCTAACAAAAAACCAAACCAAACCAAATAGCTGATCCTTCCTTTTGGAACATGAATGGAAGCACATTTAATCACTGTAAGAAATCCTTCAGAGACATGGAATAGGATGATTCTGGATGGACAGAGAAATGACCTCAGGCAGGTGCTTGAGCGCTGGAGCTTTTTATGTCCTTCTGTATGTGGTGAGGGAGGAAGGATTATATGCACAGTATAAAATCTGTAAGGAAGTGTGTTATTGGGAGGAGGACTGGCCAAAAACATGGTACATGTGATCTAATGAATTATAATAATGTATATATGACCTTTTTTGGGAGGATAGATGTGGCCCTTAAAAACATAGGTCAAAATATTGGACAAGTGACAACATTCACTGAGTATTAATTCCATGCAGACTGTTGTACTGGGTGCAGAGGCGGGTAAGAGGAAATAGAAGTCATGGCCCATGTACTCCAGGAATTTACAGGCAAAGAGATTATATACAGATGCCAGTGACTATGGATCATTTTGGCTGACTGCCAGATGAATATACATTCGCTGTTCACTCTATCTTCCCACATTTTCCACTAAGTATATTACACAAAATAAGTAGGACAATTTGAAAGAGTTTCTTCTCAAATAAACAAGTATTTTGTGTCCTTTATGATACATCCCAGACCACTTGGAGATTAAGCATGAATCTACATGGGCACAAAGAGACCAGTGGAATACTTATCGAATAAACTGAATCAGTGTGGATTATCAATTGGGTGGTTTTGGTTTCTCCTCACTCTCCTTCATCACCCATAAGTCTACAATGACCCTCCATAAGTCAGATTTCTGCCAGAACAGAGAGCCTTAATTTTCCAAGCCGCTTTGCTTGCATAGTTATGGCTAGGATCGGTGGACGCGTGACTGAGAGGGTGATCTGGGGCTGCTGCTGAAGGCTGTCTCTGATCTGAAGTTATTTGGGATTAGTTAATTTAGGAATGGTCAGCTATGTCATGGGAAGGACTCTGCTTTTCTTCAGGGTAGGGGACACTGCTCCTCTGGGAGCAAAGCTTGCTTCACAGTAGCATCTGGAGCAGAGGGCCACGCAGAGTCTTAGAGTCCTATCTAAGTTTGGGTCCTGCTGGTCTTTGCCTTTGTTAAACAGGAACAAAAATGAAGCATTGAGGGACTTTGGTTTCTCCTCTCCTTTCTTTCCCAGCCTCATCTATGCCAATACTCATCAATTATTCAACAGTTGAGGTGTTACAGGCAAGGTCCAGTTGGTCACGTACTTCTACCTTTGAACAGAACACACAGCGCTGGAGCTGGGGGGCTGGAGCTGGGTCATGGGCACACGAGCTTTTAAGCACATTTGGTTATTTTGTTTGAATCTGTGAAGTGAAATAGTATAATACCCACTCAGGTTAACATTAGTGAAACCCTTTCTATTTTTGGAATGTGAATTCCTTCACTTCCCAAGTTTCCTGTGATGCTGGATTATCTCTATAAACTGATCAGTTCCCAAAAAGCTAGCTAAAGAATAATTCGAAATAGAGCCCTTCAAGCAAACTAGCAAGTATTTTTGGGCATGGGTCCTAAATTGTTTTGTTTTAGTTACACAGTGTTCTGTTTTTTAATAGCTGTGCTCTTGTGAGAAAAACTGACATTTACTGAGATCCTGGACTTCTACAAAGCACCCTGAAGTGGGTTATCTTGTTAAAATCTCATAAGGAAACTGGTGAAATAAGTGCTTTTTAATATCCGCATTCTATGGATGAAGAAACTGCAGTAAAGGAACTCAGATTGCTGACAGCTACAGAGCGGGTACATCTAGGGACCAAACTCTGAATCTAGCTTCCTGTACTCTGAGCTTGGCTTACAGTGCTCACAAACGTTTCAGTGAGGCCAGATCAATGGGGCAAGAGCTTAAAATAGCCCTGCAATAACTTGGTAAATTAGTTCCTCCCATCTTCCTTTACGACTCAATTTCTCAATGACATTTTGTTCCTGGGAAGTTCTAGCTGTTTAGCAAATGTGTATACTTCCCTTTAATTTCTTCATGAGACCATCATGAAGGAAATGCATTCTTAGTGCAGGAGGGAGCCTGTGTCTCATGCAGTTTCTCTTGAAATCATTGATCTGCATTCTTTTGGGGGTCAGTGAGGGCCCACCATTGGGGGCACAGCAAAACCAAGGATGGGTGCAGAAACAAAGCCTTCAGCTGGAGCTGACTTTATAAGTTGTGTCTCTCCTCCTCTTCCTCACTCCCCACCAAATTCATATGTTGAAGCCTAACTTTTAATGTAACATCTGCAGATAATTAGGTTTAGATATGATCATGAGGGTGGACCCCCAAGAGGGATTTGTGTCCCCTTAAGAAGAAGAAGAAACCAGAGTCTTCACACCACCTTTGAGGGCATAGCGAGAAGGCAGCCATCTACAAGTCAGGAAAAGGGCCCTTGCCAGACTCAAGATCTGCTGACACCTTGACCTTGGACTTCCCAGCCACCAGAACTGTGAGGAATAAATGTCTGTTGTTTACGTCACCCAGACTATGGTACTTACAGCGGCCCAAGCTAAGACACTGAGTGTAATTGTGGACACTTAGGAAAGCCCTAGTTGAAACTATTAGATCTACACAGGCATTTAACATTAGTGTTACTTTGGGTAGGCCCTGGAAAGCTGTATTCTTAAGAACCTCCCCCGGAATTGTAAGGCTCCATCAGATTTAGAACACGTTCACCTGGTCAGGGGTGGGCAAATGTTTTTCCATAAAGGGGCAAATAGCGAACGTTTTCAGCATTGAAACTTACTCAGCTCTGATGTCGCACGAAAGCGGTCACAGGATCATACTTTAAGTGAACGGACAGTTAGGTTCAGCCTACCAGCCACAGTCTGCCAACCTCTGGCCTAGATTATCAACATTTGTACTAGTCCGCTGAGGTTACTGTAACAAAATGCCACAGACCCAATGGCTTAAACTACAGACATTTATTTTTTCACAGCTCTGGAGGCTGAGAGTCCCAGAACTAGATCTGTTGGGGTCAGCTCCTGGTGAAGAGTCTCTTCCTGACTTGTAGATGGCCACCTTCTCATTTAATGCTCAAATGGTGGAGAGAAAGAGAATTCTTTCGTGTCTCTTCTTATAGGGACACTGATTTTACTGGCTTAGGATCCCACCCTTATGATCTTGTTTAACCTTAATTATCTCCTAAAGATCCTATCTCTCAGTACTGCCACACTGGGGCTTCAGTGTATGAATTTGGAGGGTAGTGCACACAAACATTAATTCTATATCAGTACTCTTTAGGCTACTAAGTACATGGCCTTTTTGAGGATTGGGTTTGGGTTAAAGTTTTACTCAACAGACATTTATTAAACATGTAAATAGGCAACATAACAGCTACTGAGTAGACAGAGAGAAAATGTCTACTTCCAAAGAGTTCATTTACAATAATTGTTTCCAAAGAGACTGACAATCAGAATTTATCTCAGATGTGTTAAAAATGTAGCTTCTCATTTATCACCCACACATCTAATCCTACTCTTTGGAGAGGTACTAGTAATCTGCACTTTTTATAAAATATTAATTGGTGATTTAAAAAAAACTGGTCTAGACTATGGATATAGGAAATGTTTCTGAGCTGACTTAGGGGCTGTCCTCTATTCAAAGTTATTCTATGATTCCTGTGGAAAGAACACTTAACTTAGAATAAGGAAACCCATGTTTGAAACTTGGTCATTAGTTATGTAACTCCGGGCAAGGTATGTAATCTGCCTGGACGTCTGTTTCCTCACATGTGTAGTGGGGATAAAATATTTATTTAGGAGAGTCGTCATAATAAAATAATATATGAAAGTGTTCTGAAAATGACAAACAGTGCTTATAGTAATTGTTGTTACATTATTGTTATAAATCAAATCCAGCCTTACTCCCAAAGAATCATCCACATGGCCTCCAAACTGGACAACTATTTTGGTACAATCAAATCAAAATTGGGTGGTGTTTTGGGATAGGGACAAAGGTGTAGAAAGAAAACATTTCTACTTGCTTTATCATCCCACCTTCATTACAGACTAATTACAACTGAGGAGAGCTATTAACAAATGTCATTTTGTGATACTTACCATAGTTCTGCCAAGTCTTAGAGGCTCAACTGAAATAGTACTTTGTTGTTCAGATTTCACTTTCCTATTAAATCTTACACGGATAAGAACCTAAAGTATGGAAAAGCCAGATGGGCTATTTGAAATCCTTATAGCTCAGAAATGCCTTTGTCCTCAGAATGAAGATTTTTCTACATCAGTGGTTAACAGAGATGGGCCCTTTGAGTATTTCTGAACAGTTCGAAGGAAATCAGCCCCATAAATTCAGTTTCCCTCAACAAAACAGATTTGCTAACTCAGTTTTCCATATAAATCTATTCCCACAAGAGCTAATATCTTCTGTTTCTCCTGAATACCAAAAATTCTACTATCAATAAAATAAAAATGAGATTTTTACACTTTGAGTTAACATATCAGTATACATGGATGAGTGAACTCCAGTGATCAGGGATTTTGAAAATGAAGTTCACTGAATCAGCCCACAGACACACACACACTCCTGTGCCTGAACAGTAGAGCAGGTGGGTTTAGGAGTATTTGGTCTGTAGGAAGAGAGGATGCAGGCATCACCCTCACATCACATGTAAATGGTTATACAATGTCTGTGAAAACTCATCTGTGGTCAGATGGAAGCAAGGGAAAATGCCAGCATCACTGTAGGTCTGTTTGGGTTTCTAAGAAACAACACAGGGTACAGTTAAGACAGAATTCTTGGTATACCCTTTTCAAGAAGCTGTAAGAATTTTTAAAGTCCCAAATGTATGATTAAAAACCAAACCCAAACAAACAACCCATTGTTTTGCCCCATTTCTAGACCTCCCTGTCAGGACTTCAAGGCAGCGCCTTGTACGCGACCTTGTTTCTCTATGCCCAGGCTTTGGTGACCTGCCTTCCTCCTCCTCCTCCTCCTCCTCCTCCTGGCCCTGGGCCCTGTAGGAGAGTCCCGTCTGAGGGTCAGGGTCCTCTAGGATCTTTGCCGGGTTTGCAGGACCCTGGCACTGGCGCAGAATCCCAGGCCTGCTGTCTTCGGTGGTACCTTCAGCGCCTAACACTAGCTAGACATTGGTGTCTAGCTAACCCGACCCTTCTCTGCTTCTGACCCTGGGTGTCCACAAGTAGGTCGTGGAATGGTTTGGAGGTGCAGCAACGGCTCACAGGCAGGCGCTGTGGAGGTTTCTTTCGTGCTCTTTACTGGGTGACCAGGCCTACAAGGTGCACAACTCCCCTTGTGTGCAGGGAATGCTACGTGCCTGGGCCCGCCGCCAGCGCCCTGAGGATCCACCCGAGGGCTCCTTCTGGCTCCTGCTGGCTCCTCATCGGAGCTCTCTTAGCACGGTTCATGCCAGCAGAGCCCACACATTTCCGGAGTAAGACCAGCCTCCAGGCCAAAGTGCTCCTGGGTCACCAGGCAGTGACCGCCTCTCGCTACCCCGCACCCCGAGGAAAGCTGACTGGCGCAGCCAAAGGAGGGGTCAACAGAGGGAGGGGACAGCGCCTGTCCAGGGTTAGGGCGAGCGACTTGCAAGGCAGGAGCCTGCAGCCGGAGAGCGACTCCCTCCTGCGCGGGGCGGGCGGAAGAGGAGCCCTACCCCCGGTCCCTGCAGGCGCGCTCCCGACCCGGGGGGCGTGGCGATGACATCAGCCCGCCCCCTGCCGGGCGCGCGGGGTGGGGACGGGCGCGCGGGGCGGGGCGGCGCCGCTCCGGCCGGACTCCGACGCGCCGGGTGATGGATTGCGGTGCAGGGCTGCTCGCGTCCGCCGTGGCCGCCGGCGTCCGGCCCCCCTCCCGGCCGGCTCCGCGTCGCCGGGCCGCGCACGCCCCTGCACCCGCCGGCCAGGCGGGGAGCCCGCTGCTCTTGGCAGGCGCTTTCGGGGCCTGCGTGCAAACAAGGCCTGCACTCTTCTCCCCACTAGCAAGGACTGGTCTCCTTCCCGGGCTTCTCTCTGCCGCACCGCCCCGCCTCCCCAGGCGCTCACAGTTAATTGCAATTGATTGAAAAAGCCCTCGTTGAGGCTTCCAAGCGAGGTTTCCCTCCCGAGAGGCGCTACTCCCCGCTTGGCGCCGCTCTCCAGGCCGGCCCTGCTGGGAAGCTGGGGGTGGCGGCGGAGGCGGGGCGCAGATGCTGCCAGCGCCCGCACGGCTTCCGGTCTCTCCATTCCCACCAGCCTCTCCCCTCCACGCATCTGTTTTCATTTTCCTAGCGTTTAAACTGGAGTCTCCCCCCACCTCCGTGTCCTCCCACCGCTCCCAGGAAAGACAGAAGATGGATTTCATCTGGGCCCTGAAGGGGGCAAGGAGAACTGAGCGACGGGGACACCGGGGAATGCAAAGTGCAAACTGTCACCTGGGCTGCCTGCAGAGGAAAATAGAAGAATGCCATAAGTTTTAATTAAGACTCCCATAATTTTGCCCCTCTTAAACAGGCTTTACTTTCGGCATGTGAGACCCATGAACTACATGGTTTCTTAGTGTAGTATCTTTTTCCTTTTTTTTTTTTAAACACTGTTACACTGTGGGGATCCTGACACAGTTCATCATGTCCCTCTGTGCCGCAGTATCTAGATCTTTAGGAATGATCCTAACCCTATTGACTCATGCTGCTATACGTAATTACCTACTGATCCGTCACATCAGTACAGGTTGCTGGAGAGGGCAGCAAAAAAAATATTTGCACAACATACTTTAAATTGGGTGTCCCGGGGCTTGGAGGGAGGAAGGAAGTGGTGGGCATCAGGCGATTAGGTCTCGGGCTGCTCACAGCCCCCACACAACAACGTGGGGGAGCTCTCCCACGACACTGTCCCTTCCCAGACACATGGTCTGCCAGTTATAGGGCAGTCGTGTTTCTATTTAAAAATGTTAAAAATATAAACTTGAAGCTAAAGGGGTTAAGCACTGTGGTGAAATTTGAGTCTCTGGGGGGTGGGGGTGAGAGTGGTGAGAACATCTCCAAATCACATCCTGGAGAGTTCCTAGTCTCTCTCCAAGAGAGGCCCCTATGGAAGAAGAGTTCTTGGGTTCAACTATCCCATAAAACTCACTTCCCCAAGGATTTGCATCAGGTGGCTTGTGACTTCAGGGTCACTCAGCCAGAGAACTCGCCTGTGCTTACTCCTTGAGATATACTTGGGGTTCATTTCCATTGGGCTGTGGGGTGGGGGAAATAACTGCTTTGCTGGAACATTCCTGCAGTGAGGAGGAGGTGCCATGGCTGAGGTAGTGGGCTTTTTCCTGGAGCTGTCTGTGAAGGCAATTTACTGCTCTTTGCAGCCAATATGATGCCTTGACATGGTACTTCAAAAGGACTCCAATTTTTTTGGGGATCAACGTCAAAATCTGCTAAAAACACGAGGAGTTTTGTTTTTCACTTGAATACCCTCTTTAGAGTTTCAGTTGATAGGACAAATCCTAAATTTCCTAATGCAAATTACCTAATACAAATTAGCCATAATGTGACAAAAAATAAAAGAGAATGAAAAATTCTGATTTGTGTACATGTATGTACTTTGGCTTTTTGCTTTTCTTTTTTTAAGAGAGAGTGTGAGTGGGGAAGAGGGGCAGAAGGAGAGAGAGAATCTTACACAGGCTCCAAGTTCAATACAGAGCCAGAGCCCCACGCAGGGCTTGATCTTAGGACTCTGGGATCATGACCTGAGCTGAAATAAAGAGTCAGGTGCTCAACCGACTAGATACCCAGTTACCTGCATATATATGTTTGTATAAAAATTCTAATTATTTTAACATTTAATGTTTTTATAGTGCATTAGCCACTGTACAAAACACACATAATGCAGGAACTCTTGATAAGAAAACAACATAGAATGACTTATTTTACCTTAGGGATAAAAAGTGAGTTTTCTTTTCATCTGCTTTGATTCATTTAAAAGGCTTTGTACCCAAGAGCACAAAGAGCTACCAGAATCTGAAGGTGACCCCTCATGAAATTGCTAGGTTAGCTCATTCTCCAAATCAAACATGCTTAGTAGCCCCCTTTGGAATGGAAACCAAAAATGAGAATGTCCCCCAACCCCCTTCTCTTTCCTCCTCCTTCTCCTTTGTATTAAATATCATTTGAAACAATCAGCAACTTTTCTCTGGCAATGAGTAACTTGCAGGAAAGCAGAATGAACCATTTCAGAGCTGAGGAAGAAAAACATCTCTGTGACCCCTCTTTCATTTTCATCTAAAGAAGTGAGCCATTCATTGAAAGTGTTAATGTGGCCATCAAGGTCTGCCTGCTTGTGCTGCTTGTGGCTCCAGGTTCCTCAGTGTTCCCCCGCCTCCCCCTGTGTTCCCCCGCCCGTGTTCCCCCGCCTCCCCCCCACCATGATGAAGTCAGTCTCTCTCCTGGCCTTCCATCTGCGGTGAACCCTGGGGAGGCAGACGTTGTTATCAATGCAGCACCTTCACTGAAATGTTGAATGGACAAGGAAAGAAGACTCAGGACTACAGGGAAAGTAAGCAACACAAATGTTTCTCAAAGGAAAGGTTGTTTTCAACCGGCAGTTGGTGACCCTTGCCTTGATGAGAAGCGAGAGCACAGTATGCTGTTTGTGAAGGGGAAACACTGCACCTTTATGCAGAGTTTGGGAGGTTAATAGGTCTGAGATTTATGGAAACAACGAGGGATTTAAAAATAAGAATAAGAAGAAACCGCCCCTGGCCTGGCCACAGGTGCAGGAGCAGCAGGGGCCCCTCCTCCCCGTGGGGCCAGGAGACCTGCCTCCTGCAAGTCAGTGTTGAGTAATGCTCCCTATTGCAGGACCTCATGTGACCTTCTGTGTATTGGGATGGAGATACAGTGAGGAGGTCAGGGCTCCACTTGGAAAGAGCAGGCTTGACGTCCAGAAACAGAGATGGGATATGGAGGATTTGAAAGGTCCGAGGACCCTGAGGGACAAGCCTTGAAGTGTTATGCTCTGGTTGTCATGGTCCCTGGAATCCACTTTTCTGGGTCTTTGTTGTCTCTAAGGTGTCTCAGTTGCACTTGACCGAAGAAAGGCAGCTTTGTGTATTGGAACTAGATAATGGCTCTTCCCAGTGTTGCTCCGGCCAGTTACTAAATCTCTCTGAGCAGGGTTTCAAACTAGCGTCATCTGTGTGATGTCTAGTAAGGTTACTAACCTTCCTGTGCCTTAGTTTTTTGCCTGTAAAATGGACATAGTGGCAGTGCCCACCTCATCGGGTTGCTATGAGGTTTAAATGGGAAAATGCATATGTTTTAGTTAGAATTCTGGCTTGAAAACAACATATTCAACCTGTGGCTAACTTAAGCAGGGAACAGACTTATGAGAAGGCTACCATGGAGAAGCCTGGAGAAGCAGGTTTAGAAAACGTGCGAGAACCAAGGAAGGCTGGACCTTGGTGCCCTGGGCTCTGGTTGGGAGTCGAGTACTGATTCAAGACTAGGTTGCATTGCCGTGGGGAGACTAGCCAACTGTGGCTGAGAGGGAATCATTTTCTCTGAATTCAGTGGCCCATCTGAAGGCTAGAGTGCAAGGTACCAGGGTGTGTGTTGAGGGAAAGTCTGACTCATTCTCGTGAATAGGATGAAGATTTAGATGCTGAGCTACTAATCAATGAAAACTATCCACTAAGGCTCAAAGCATGCAGAATAACACCTTGCAAGGGGCAAGCACTCGGTAGAAGCTAGTGGTTACAATGACTTATTTCTACATTCTGTGGAATGGTTATGATAACACCTGCCTGGAAAGGCATAAATATATCAGAGACCAAGCTTATTACTTGGCAGGTAATAGTAATAATACATGCTTCCCACAAGCCAGCTGATATTATCATGAGAATAGTATAGATAAGTGAAATTCATGGATAAATGAAAATATTTTAGTCTGCTTAGCAGGTTCAGTGTCCTCCATAAGTCATTTAAAAAGTCACTATAAAAGAGCAGATCAGCCACATTTCCTCTCCTTGGTTTACACATCTACTTCACTGCTGACACGTCTTGTAACCATACCCACTTCATAGGAGAGAAAACATTCAGTACTCACCTGAAAGCTAAGTTTTCTCCTAAAATCAAATTCTAACAAAAAATGTACACATGACCTAGAAAAGTGGATTTATCCATTTTCACTTTAGTTTCTACATCCTGAGCAAAGGCTTATTTAATTATTATTTTTAAAGAGATGGTACTTTTTTTTTCTTTTTGAAAGAGAAAGAGAGAGAGAGAGAGAGAAAGAGAGAGAGAGAGAGAGAGAGAGAGAGAGAAAGAGAGAATTTTAAGTAGATTCCACACTCAGTTTGGAGTCTGACATGGTGCTTGAACTCACAACTGTGAGATCGTGACCTGAGCCGAAATCAAGAGTCAGACACTTAACCAACTGAGCCACCTATGCACCTCAAAATGATTATTTTGAACTCAGAGGATTGTATATTGTCTTTAAAAAGAAATGGGAATGATGTCCTTCTACAGAATTTTTCAAAAGTTGGAATTATGTGTTAGCAGTTTTCTTAGATTTTTTATCAGAGTGAATGAACAATGAAAGATTTTAGGTATTTTATGTATTTCTTCAGCTTCTTATTAAAAATGTAACCTGCTGTAGTCAGATATCAAGATCCCCTTTCTCTCTTAGATGGTATGTCCCTGTATAAGGAAACCACATCACTTGCAAGGTGCCACTGTTAATGTTTCCATAGCAATCTGTACATTCTATGTCCCCTGTAATGATTTAATACATCATATGCATTTGTTTAACATCTTTTGACCCCTTTAAGATGCACAAGGACAGGAGCTGGTGATATTTTGTTTGCCTCAAATCCCCTTTGGGGGTGCCCAGCTGTAGGTTAGCCTAGCTGTAGATTAACACTTGGACTTGGGGTCTGGGCCACCTGTCTGACTCATCAGATTTTCTGTTTCCTCATTACATGACCTGTGCAAGTGACTTCAACGCTCTGTCTCAGTTTCTTCATCTGTAATGATAGGGATAATACTGTGATCTGTCTCATAAGGTACCGTAAAGGTTGAAAGAGGTAAGGACGCCTGCAAACTGCCTATGACAGTGGGAGGCCAACAATAAATGCTGGCAATGAGCTGGTGTCTACGGGCTGACTTGCAGGTCATCTGTCTTGCAGTGAATGGGTCTGCCCACCCCAAAGATGGAAAACTTTAAAGTCCTTTGACCCCAGCTGAAATATCAAGACTGTTTGCAAATGGTCTGTTAGAGACACAAATGTAAAAGGCTCAGGATTCAGGAGGCATTCTGGAAACAAAACAATGGAAAACTTGAGAAAGCCCTTGTGAAATACTCAGGTCTGGATCCTGGTTTTGATGAGTTAGAAAAGCTGACTTTGACAGCATGTTCCACTCAGGGCACGAGTTTGTTTATAGCGCTCACTTGAAAGCAGGCCAGTGATACTAGTGGTTTTGAATGACCCAGCACACTTCAGCTCACTTGCAAAGGGGGTTTCTGCACATTGGTGGCAGTGACATGGAGATATAGAGAACGAAGACATTACACAGAGAAAGCTGACGTTCTTTGTCTGCTCTGGAAGCTGTTCACTCAGTGAGATGGCTGTTGGAAAGTGGGCATTGCTTTTCCAAAATGGAGCTAGGTTGAGATAAATGTACGGTGAGAAAATGGACACTTTGGATCCTGAGCATCCCGCTCCCCACCCCCCGTAACCATTTGAAGACCCTAATTCAGGTTTTATAAGTAAATTTGACTCTGAAGCAACAAGATAAAAGGCAGAGATCTGCTGGTAAACCCGTGTCCCTGTGTTCAGATTTAGATTTTTCAAATGCAGGATCCTCCCCAGGATTCTTCAATATACATTTCATTTTTCATTGAAATTAAAGCCACTAAGATATTTGGACAGATAGATGGGAGCCTCAGTTATACACCTTTACTGGCAACCAATAGCGCATAAAATAGCAAAGTGCAACAAGGTGGAAGTTGGTTATCTAGGTTGGATATTTGCTGTTCTGTGAAGCCAGTGTGCTGCCCAACATGCACGTGGGGTCCACCTCCATTCATTTTTGTGAAGGCTTCATGAGTTGGTCTGTCTCAGGGTCTCCCATCTTCTTGTTACTTGCTCCTATAACTCTGGATAGTATTGGGTAGGTTAAATGAAATCCTTTTGCAGCTGGCTTAGTTCCAACATTTGTCACTGTTTTCTTTGTATTGAGTACAGAAAGAAGTAGGCTTTGGGCCTCTGAATACCTGTGCTAGAAGGACAACATGTTCACTGACCTGTGTTTGTAAGTAGTTTAACGGTTACAATATGCTATAGAAAAGTCTTTTGGGGAAGGGGAGAAGATGGCAATAAGTTGGCCCTATTAAAGATGGTACCTTCATGGAATAAAGCATCCAGGCGGAAACCACAATATTGACCACAATGAGCTGGACCGCAGACCACAAACCAAGAATAGACAGGCGACCACTTCCTGAATGCCGCGGCTCTGCTTGCCAGGGCCATGGTGGGGAGGCAGCTGTGCACAAAAGTGCACGATTCACCTGGGCTTTTGCTGGTGCAGGACGCTCACGATTGGGAGTCTGCTAACACCTGGGTTTCAGATTTCTCCTGGGAGCAGCTGTTCACACAGGGCAGGGAAGAGGACAAGAGGGCCCCCTATCTCACTCCGCTGTATTGCTTCCAGCCCAGGAAAGGAGGCAGCCAGAGGAGATAGATGTAAATGTCAAATTAATTCTTTCTTTGTCATGAAAACAAGTCTTATCTACATTCCATTTGGATTGTAAATTAGTGTACAGAAGAATACACAATGTGACTACCTATTTACATGAGCATTATCAGTGTGCTTTGCACACTCTTGGAAGGAGTCTCATACTTCAGGCACACACGATGAAAGCATTCCTTAACTGTTACCACTGAGGCACTAATTTAGTATCTCTGTGCAATTAGATTTGGCTTGAAATGGGAATTCATTTCTCAGCAGGATTGCTCACTGAATTACTTTATTGTCTCTTTGTTCGTGTAGTGGGGTCCTTTCACACCAGCACAGGAGAAAATGCTGCTGTAGGGTAAATCCAGCCCCAGGGACAAGAAAGTGACTGCTGGTTTCCTTGGGCCTATTTTTTTTTTTTTAAACCAGGTCTATGTCCCTTCCTACTGTTTGGCAGCAAAGCAGAGTCAAGAATAAAAACACAAGGCTGTTTGCTTTCAAATAAAGAGAACGTGAAAACATGTCGGCTGTGGAAATTCATACTCGATAGTGAACACTTCCTTCCACACTGAAATCCCTGGATCAGGCTTCCAACTCCAGAAGACATTTTCCCCTTTGTTGTAGGAGTTTGAGCATCACAGTTTTTTTGTTTTTAAAAGAGACAGAGAGCATTGTTTAGAATATAACTGTGGTTCACAAACACCTGCTCACCCTCCCGCACCATGCATGCATGTACAAGTAAATTTTTCAGCAAGTACAGGTCTATTTCCCAATTGCTTCAACAGGTAAAAACTGGCAGAATTTTCTGGCATAACACGCACTCTAATTGTCCTTCTAGCTGATACCTGTTCTGAGCTGCTTCAAGTGGATTTATTATAAAGCCCTCCTATGATCATCCAGCTATGAAGCGTTCCAGTGGGCTTGCTTTTAAAGCTTGGTGGTTGCACAGACCATATAGGAGGAATCAGAGAATTACAAAGCCGGAGGAAGCACTGTGTGGCTGCCGTTGGCTTCGCAACCACCCTGGGCAGAACAGGTGTATGTAAAGGTGACTCTTACTCCCGAGAGAAGGCACCCTGGGGAGCAGCAAGGCACAGCATGCAGAGAGGTTTTCAGGAGTGAGGTGTAAATACCAAAGATTTGGGTTCAGCGCAGATAAGCACCCACACGTTTGGATCTTCAGTAGAAACCTGTCTGAAATGTCTCAAATAGCCTGTTAAGTTGGGCTGGAAATCTTGCAGGAATGCCATTTCTCTTGAGGTTTTTGGTACTTCCTGTAAGAATCAGCCCAGAATAGCCTTTCCATGTCTGAGCCAAAGATGGAAAAGTAATGAAACAGCCTTCTCACTTTCTATTGTTTTGTGCTAAAGGGTTGTGCTCATTTGATGGTCGTGAGTGCCTTACACAGAGATGAAATCATAGGAAAGTTCAGACATTGAGGCTCCTGTTTGGTTTGGGAAGTCTGCAGGGGCAGCTGGGAATGGGCTCTCCCTTCATGCGGACATTGTGCCCATGGACAGCCCTTTCCCTGTAGGTGGTTGTTTTTATTCGGATAAAGGGGAGAGAGGCAGGTCTGTATGGTGGACCTACATGTGTGCCGGTGGCTCCAGTTTCCAGGGGTTGCTGGAATGATCATGCCGATCAGCAAATCTGAGTTGATTTCCTGGAGATTCGGCCCCTCCAGGCAGCACAAATAGGGGAGACGCTACTTACGGTAGGAGCAAAACTAGATAACTTTCTGCCCTGGAAAGAGAGACACCATTACATCTGGCCTAAGACAGGATCCACGGAGCGGGCTGTCTTAGGGAGGTAGCAGACCACAGAAAGCAGACCTTCCAGATGACAAGGCCTGGTCTGAGTGTGCCATGGTGCACTTCCTCTTGTTGGGCAGTGTGACAGTTAGCGCCTTGGTGGTGTATCCAGAATGTTGTTGCACATTAGCTTCCTTATGTGTCCCCTCTCCTCACCGACCACCTGATTTTCAGAATAGAGAAGGGCTGGTCAGCGAGTCCTCTAGCCACTTCCCGCATTCTCTCAGTGTCCCCTTCTATTGCTCATTTTAATACAATATCAAAGCAATTTGGAAAAGGTTTTCCACAGAGGCCATGTTGGATCATAAGACTTACCCTCTGGGCTTTCCTCTGGTCTGGTTCTTGTGAGGGACAGGGAAAGATGTGGCGTTCAGGGCCATTGGAGGGCTGCCTCACGGGGGACTGGTGATTCAGCTCACGAAGCTGGTCCTGTGCTTAGCAAGCACCCTGCTCTGGACAAGGAAACATTGCCTTGTCGTTAAGGCCAGGGTGGCTCAGCTGGCATCTCTGCTGGTACAAGGGAAACCTGCTGTCTGGGGAGGCCTGGGGTGTGGAGCCCCTGGGGCTTTGCCAGGCTGAGCAGGTGGGGTTGCAGCCTCCATTCAGAGATAAGAGGCTCTGCCTACCTCCTTTGGGGGACACTTTTGCTTGTCTGCAGTCCTGGGTCTCTTGGCTATGGAGAGGTCAACCAGAGAGGCATCTTCTAATTGTGGGAAGTATAGTGGTGTCTAAAGCTGAATGATACGGAACATTTGGAAATATTTGAAGAGAAGATCAAAGCCTGTGAATTTAATTACCCAGCCCCATCTAATTAGCTCCTGCTTGGTTGTTCAATCTTCCGTGCTGACAATTATTGATGGGCTGTTGTCCTCTGTGCTCCCTCCCCCTGGCTGTGCTGCACCCTGGGGCAGCAGGTTTTCAGAGCTTTGCAAGGGACAATTAATGACAGCCAGCAATGGGGGCTTTTGGGGGCACAACCACTATAGTGGAGGGACAGAGGCCTTGCTAGGGTCTCTGACATGTTATGGGCTTGTGTGCGCTTGTGAGCAAAAGTCTTGACTTTTCAGAATTCTGAGGCTCCAGAGGGACTGTCCAAGTCCTGTCTGGTTGGACAAACCTCAGAGGTATGAGTGGAGAAACATCTCCAGCAAAGAATGTTCTTTGGGGTCTGGAGTGGGGAGGTGGGTTTACAGCCTCCTAGGGCAGAGCTCTAGGATCTGGGCTCAGCCCACTGGGGGACACGCAGGGAGCTGCCCCTGCTCTGTGTCTGCACTTGGAGTTATCTTGGTTTTACTGGATTTTCCTGTTCTACGGAGACACTACCCCATCTCAGAGCAGAGAAAATGTTCCTGGGAGGTTGGCAGCCAGGGGACCTCTGGTGCCCTGATGGAATGGACACCACACTTCATAAATGACCTGAATACAACATATCCTTCATCCAACCACCATGAGAAAAATATGCCCAGAATCTGTAACGTGATTGTATTTAATTTGGTCCTCAAGCATTGTACAGCAGTTTGTTGAGAAGAGAGAAAGAGAAAACTCATGAAATGATACTTTTATATTTTTTGGCTAATGACTACTTGTAAGAGTAAAACTTGTTTTGTTTTTTTCGTTAGAGCTGACACAGGCATTCAATAGAATGTACATTTGCAAATGTTCATAGTCTTGAACTTCTCTTCACACCTGCTTTCTCCATGGGCATTGACTATTCTGTGGGAAGTTGAATGTAGCAGATATCCACAAGGAGTGTCTTGGGTTCCCTGATCTCTAGCCCTATTGTTGACCTTCTGTGCTGGTTTCATTTTTCTGTGTGTCTCTCAAATACTTTGCTCAGGAAATATATTCTAGGTCACCCCCCACCCAAAGCTGCTTTTGGGAATGCCTTTTATGGGCTTCACTTCAATGTTGGCTCTTTGATTTTCTTTTCCTTCACAATATCTCAAGGGTCCCCTTTTGTTCCTCTCCCTCATTTTCTGGGCATCTTGAGGTTTTGGTCGTTATATTCAAATCAGCCTCAGCTGTTTTGTATTGTGGAAGTCTCTTTAACTACCACAGACTTTGTTGGGTTCTGGGACCCCAACAGGAAGCAAGGTCTTTCCCAGGCTCAAGGATCTCTTGGGGAGATGGAAGAGAAGTCCACTCTGAACATGCAGCCAGGAGTGCTGGACCCACCCAGTGGCCTCTGCACAGCACATCAACTAAGCACGCTTGACAGAAACCCCAGTCCTTCCTCTGGGAAGGAAGTGTTTTCAAATACTGTATTTTTGTGAGCAGCATTTTAGAAGATCTGCATTTATTTTCTAGAGAATTTCACTAGCCTCCCTTGTTTTTGGAGAAGCCTGGGGAAGCTAGGGAAACCCACCAACCAGACTGCAGCAAGCTGGGGCATCTTGCAGAAGATGTGAGAGAAGCCAGAACACTTGCCTTGTGACCCTTCCTGGTGCTCAGCCATGTTTAGGTCTTGTTTCGGGGGGCAATGGAGTGCATGTGGTGTTCTGGCCCCTTCTCCACATGACCATTTGAGTCTCTATATTAGAAAACGACCCGGGGATCCAGGTCATGATCTCACAGCTCGTGAGTTCAAGCCCCGCGTTGGGCTCTGTGATGACAGCTCAGAGCCTGGAGCCTGCTTTGGATTCTGTGTCTCCCTCTCTCTCTCTGCCTTTCCTCTGCTCATGCTCTGTCTCTCAAAATTAAGTAAATGTTTAAAGAAAAAGACCTACCCCTGGGCCCTTGTCTTTTAGTTTCCACATTGCTCTTGGTCCACATGGATGGGAGGGCAGCCCCAAGATCTGTGGCATGCACTTGTCCATCTCATGCTTTTGAAGCTTTGGTTTGTTTATCCTTCACACAGAGTCTGCTGCTGAGGCAGCCAGAGTGGGGTTCTCACTTATTCCTTTTGGTGTATAAAAAGTGTGGACATGCCAAGTTTATTATTGTTGAGTTTCCTCAGCTAAGCTGAAGACATACATCCATACATTGAGATGAGTTCTTCTCAGGGGACAGAGTTCAGATATTTCACAACCTATAAATAATGATCTAAAGGCCTTTACCATGAGCCACTTTTTCTGTCTTTCTTGTTTGTGAAGAATTTTCCTTATTTAATGTGAATAAAATGACCATTGTACAGTTTGTGGGCTCAGTATCTAATCTAGGTTCTGGACCTAATCGCATGGACTGTTGGCACTGAGAACATTTCCTTTAACATTGGCTACAATCTTTGTGGAGTCCCATGATGTGCTCACTACAAATGGCAGAATGTGCTGGGGATGGCCTGGTTAAGACAGAGACCAACAATGTCCACTTTGGGTTCAATCACAGCACATTCTTTCAGTCTGGTTTGAAATGAACTTGTATAACAACCATTTGTGTAGCTTGAATTAGAAAGCCAAAGGAACCTTAATAAATCATAAAGCCATAAATTAATTTCTCCTAAAGAACGCTAATTCTAGGTCTTTTAGAAACTCACTTGCCTTTCAGTCTCTGACTTGGAGGTTCTATTAGTTTTTCAAACATAATACATCATACTTTCTGGAAAAAGGATGTGTGCAATGGCTACTCTGACCTCCCAGATTTTGGCATCTCAAAATGCCTAGAGGCATGTCTGAACCAAAACTTGTACAGCAGAATCTTTCCCTGTTAGAGAAAGCTGCTTCCCCTAAAATTCACATGTTCTCTCTGAAACCTTTTGGTATCTATATGAATCAGTCATTTTGTAAAAGTCATGATTTAATTTAATAGTGTTGATTTGGGTTGCCCTGACCATACAAAATGAACATTTTCTGAGCTCTAACATGAAATTGGAGGCTACTTCCTTTCCACCTCATTTCCATAACTTTGCAGACTCAGATTTGGCACAAAGGAAAATTGCCAAAATGCAAAACATTTGGGGCACAAGAAAACTCAGGAGGCATTATTAAGCATTTAGCATCCAAAGGTTCCAGATTTTAATCCAACATATTATTTATAAATGTTTTGGAGCCAGACAGACTTGGACTGGCATCCCATCGTTGCCACCATTTGTCATTTCACTGAGCAGATGCTTTTCTTAGGTATCCGCTTTGGTAACATGAGGAAAATAGACACCTGCCTCCCAGGACTGTGTCTACAGCACCAGCACCTGGCATGCAGTAGGTGCTCAATGTGGGCCAATTTGGCTAGTCGTACCAGCTTTTTCTCAGTTTCTTTCTTGCATCCATGTGATCCACCAAATTTAAGAAAATAGATCTCTTAAATATCAATCCCCATGTGTTCATAATCAGTGGAATTTTTCTCCTAAGAAAAAAGGCAAGATGGGGGCATGTTGGAGATTCAGGGTATGGGAAAATGATGGAAGGAACAAAAAGTTGGATCAGGCTAAATTTATTGATATGAGCTTATTAAGCAGATGCTGTGCATTGGTGAGTTAGAAAGGGCTCTAACAGTTTCTTTGGTTGGTTTACTAAACAGTGGACCACAAGATGGCCTTCAGTGAGTGAACTGGGAATACTAGACACACCTTGGCTTGCTGTAGACTTAGGGTGATTGGGATGTCAGAATGGATTTGTCATTTGTCACCCATGCTGGGAGGGTCAAGAGGCATACATTTCATGACAATGAGAAATAATTTATGCGGGGAGTGGGCCACTGTTGAGGAGCTCTCTCTGTGTTTGCTCTGCTCTGTCAGCCAGATCCCAGTGGGAACTACAGCCACTCAACTGGAAAACCTAAAAGCAATGGGGGTAATTGGATCCTGGGGCTGCCGGGACCAAGAGGTGGCCCTCAGCCACTAAAGGCAATGAGAGTGTGGTGACTGTTATGGATAGAAGAGACAAAGCAGTTATCAGAATGGTCTGACCTATGGAATTGGCTCTTTGTGGTGTTCCTAGAGGTGAAATAGACAGGAGGCCTGTTAAATTCCTATTTACTCTGTGGATGAGCAGAAAAATTCAAGGTCAAGTGAACAAAAGTTTAACCTGAATCTTGAAAACAGAGAGTCACTGCCTCTTAACTGATTCTCAGACTTGAGTTAGTTCACAGACCCAAAATTCCTTGGAATGAAAAGGAGGTGGGGTCCTTTCCCAGGAAGGACCCTGGTACACTGCCACTGGTGAGTTAGAAAGGGCTCTAACATTTTGTTTGTTTGGTTAATTTTTTTTATTTTTAAAATTTTTTTACAATTTTTATTACTGATAGAGAGAGAGAGAGAGAGAGACAGTGTGAGCAAGGGAGGGTCAGAGAGAGAGGGAGGTACAGAATCTGAAACAGCCTCCAGGCTCTGAGCTAGCTGTCAGCATAGAGCCTGATGCAGGGCTCGAACCCATGAACTGTGAGATCATGACCTGAGCTGGAGTCAGACACTTAACTGACTGAGCCACCCAGGTGCTCCAGTTTGGTTAACTTTATACCATTAATCTTTCTCTTAGCCTTCCCTAAGGTACATGCAGCCTTCAGATTTGAGCTGCAGATTGGTCTCCTGGGTCAGTAGCCTGCTGGCCCACCCTGTGGATTTTGGACCTGCTGCCTCGATAATCAGGTGAGTCAGCTCCTTATGATAAATGTCCCTCTCAACATAAATCCTGTTGGTTCTGTTGTCTGGAGAGCCCTGACTAATAATAAATGTAGCAGAGTTATACACAAAGCCAGGGGCCAACTACTAGTGCCCATCACCCCGTACTAAGAGTGCATTCATATCTGGCTCCATGCACTGGTATGGCCCCTCTCAGACTCTTTGCTTGACAGCCACCACCTCCTTTGGTCCCTGCTGCACTGGGTCCTTTCCCATGGTGCCATGGGCTTCTCACTATCTTACTCTTTTCCTCTTCTTCATTATCTTCATGGCATGTGTCATCATTCAACATACTATACATTTTATTGGTTAATTTGGTTTTTTTATCTGGTTCTTAACCACAGACCATAAGCTCAATGAGGATAGTTTTTGTTGTTGTTGTTGTTCACTATTGTATTCCCAGTCTCTAGATAGTGCTGGGTACTTAGTAAGTATTCACTATTAAATAAATAAATCCTCTTTTGTGATGGTAATTTCTCTCAACCAGGGACCAAATTCCTCTTTCCTTCCTTCCTTCCTTCCTTCCTTCCTTCCTTCCTTCCTTCCTTCCTTCCTTCCTTCCTTCCTTCCTTTATTTCATTCATTCATTAGTTCTCTCTTTCTTAGATATACCAAGTTTTTCTTAGAGATCAACTTCTCATGTAGGACAGCTCTTTTTTCTTTTTCTTTCTTTGGCCTCAAATAGATCTTTGTACAAAACTCTCAAGGAACCAAAATATAGACACCTACAAAGAAGGACTATTTGAAAGACTAGCATCAAAAAGATAAGAGACAACCAATGCTGACATGAAGTAGAGGAGGAAGGGAAAATTGGAGAAAAGTGGTCAAAAGGTACACATTCCCAGTTATAAGATAAATAAGTACTAGATAAATAAGGCACAACATGATGACTATAGATAGCTTATACTACAATATGGCATACAGGAAAATTGTTAAGGGAGTAAATCCTAAGGGTTCTCATCATGAGAAAAAAGTAATTTTTTCTTTTTTTGGTACATAGGAGATGACCTATATTATTATTTGTTATTAATCAAACTTATAATAGTAATCGTTCTGTGATATATGTAAGTCAAATTATTATGCTGTACACCTTGAACTTATATAAATGCATATAGTGCTGTATGTCAGTTATGTCAATAAAACATGGGGAAAAAAGGAGGCGACTACAACACTACTTTGTAACTCTGTTTTTTTGAGGCATATATCCTGGTAATTGATAACCCTTAACACTTGTTAAAAATCATCCCCAATACACAAAAATCAGCTGTGTTTCTATATACTAACAGTATACAATCTGAAAAGTAAATGAAGAAAACAATTCCATGCATAATAGGATCACAAAGAATACAGTTGCTTAGGAGAAACTTAAGGAGATGAAAGTCTGGTACATGGAAAACCACAAAATGTTGCCGAGAGAAATTAAAGAAGTCAGACATAAATGCAAAGACAGACCTGTTCATGGGTTAGAAGACAATATTATTAAAGTAACAATTTATTGAATAAATATTGAATAAATTGAATAAAATATGTCAATTCTACCCAAAACATATAATGTAATCTCTATCGAAATAGCAATGAATAAAAAACAAAAAGAAATAGCAATGACTGCGGAATGGATAAACCAAATATGGTCTGTACTTATAGTGGAATATTATTGAGCTTTTAAGACGAATGAAATTCTGAAATGTGCTACAGCATGGATGAACCTTGAAGATGTTATTTTGAGTGAAATAAGCCAGACACAAAAGTACAAATACTGTACAATTTCACTTACATGAAATATCTAGAATAGTCAAACTCATAAAGACAGAAAATAGTAGTTGCCAGGATGAAGGAAAGGGGGATTGGGGACAGAGTTTCAGTTTGGGATGATGAAAAGCTTTTGGAGATGAACAGTAGTAATGGGTGCATAATAATGTGAGTGAATTTAATGCCACTGAACAGTACACATAAAAATGGTAAAAATGATAAATTTTATGTCATATATATTTTATTACAATTAAGAGAGAGATCATCTTGTTATTGCACAGGAACCACAAGATCAATGTGTAATGCTACATCTCTTAGAGTAGTGTTCTGCCCACCACCACTGGGGAAGTTGGCCCAAATGTAACTGATGACACATGTGCGTGGTGGGAGGCCACAGTGGCTTCTGGGAGCCATTGGTTCATTCTAAATAAAGCAGATTCACTAAAGGAAAAAAATGAGCTGCAATTGCAGAAAATGTTTCTGAACACACGATTATTGTATTAGGTTCCCTTGAACCATGAGCTCTTATTACATGAGTCCTTTGCCCATGTCTGGAACACTATCTTGTGGTCAAAAAAGGGAAAATTTAGTTAAAACTTTGAGGATATATATTGCATATAGGGAGAAAGAGGCCAATTTTTAAAAAGTGTCTCAAATCACTTGAAAAATAGCTATCCCTGACACCCTCAGAGAGACTGGGCAGAAATCGCCTTATGTCTTTGACTAACAACCCCCTCTTTTGTGCGGGTTTCATTTTAAACCACATGGCTTTAAGGTTGCAAAGTGGGTGTGGCTTATAAATACCCAAATTACAGCAGCAAGTCTGCATGAATGATTTTTTCCCCTTTGTAATAATAATGTCAGGACTGTTATTACACTTGGCTCCACGGGGGAATTGGAAGTGTTTCTCTGAAGGGAAGTGCTTCCAGCTCTACAGCTCTTTCAAGAGCTCCATTCCCATGTACTTGCTGGAAACTTTCAGGAAACCACATTCCTTTTCACATCCCCATTTAGCAATGTGATCTCTCCCAGCCAGAATGCTTCCCAGACCACCTCATCAACCAGGCCTGGGAATGGAATGCGACCATGAGGGGCTACGCGTTGGGGTTTAGGTCTTGTTTCCATGTTGTGTTTGTGAGTAAGAGAGGAAAGGAATGATTTTTTTTTCTCCTGAGAATATTTTGTCAACCCCCAGCAAATTTCAAAGGATTCAAAGTCTTTAATGAATCAAAGGATTCAAAGTCTCTAATCTGGGGATGAGGGCCAGTGGAACCTGAGATGGCAATGAGATCAAATTCAGTCTCAAAGTGGCCAAAGTTGTCCTGGATTTTAGGTCAAGAGGCATTTGACAAGTGTCAGGAAAACCCATAAGAATCTTGGGGTAAGTTTCTGTAACTTCTTTTGGAAATGATCCAACCAAAGGAAATTAACTGTAAGAAGAGTGATCCCTTATTTTAAAATTCAATGAAAAAAAGGGGAGAGGAGGAGGGAAGGAGAAAAAGAAAATTATCAATTTTTGAAAAATAAGATAGGGATTGTGACTATTATAAGATTTTGGATGAATTATTTACTTTATATATTTAAAAAATAGAGGAAAGCAAAATTCAATACAGAGCAAAAATATCCAACAAATTATTACACAGGATCCTATGTCATTAGTAGCTATGCCATGGAAACACTTGGCCGTAATAAAGTTTTTTTTCCCCATGGGGAACAGTCTCAGTGGGCTAGCCCTTTGATTTTGTGTTGCTTTTATTTAATTGGGCAAGTGTTTATGGAGGTTTTGGAAGAATGAGAGATGAGATGGTAGAAGTAATAATATTCAAAGGGGTGGCAATATTTGATGATCAGATATAGCACAGGTTTTATTTTGTCAGGTATATATTTGATCCAACTATTTAGTTTCCCATACAGTATACAATGAAAATCTGTTTTCTTCTTGACTAAAATCTGTAAACTGAAATCACATTAGTTGTCAATGATGACTAGGTAGCACCAGAAAACATGGGAAAAGCCCCATTAGAACCTAAAGTACTACTCTCTGTGGTAGGTATTTTGACTTGACAATCTGTTTTTTAGCAGAAAAGTAACTGGAGACAAACAAGGATATTTGTTTGTAGAGTAACAGAACCCAGTATTGCTAGAAAAGCAATAGCAGAGAAGCAACTTTCTGTGTTGCTTGCTTTAACACATTTTTTAATCATAAGCTTGTTAAGTTCTACATAGGTTTTTTGTTTAAAAATTTTTTAGTGGTTATTTATTCTTGAAAGAGAGAGACAGAGAGAGAGAGAGACAGAATGTGGGCAGGAGAGGGGCAGAGAGGGGGGACACAGAATTTGTAGAAGGCTTTAGGCCCTGAGCTGTCAGCACAGAGCCCCACGTGAGACTCGAACTCATGAACCACAAGATCATGACCAGAGCTGAAGTCAGATGCTTAACCGACTGAGCCACCCAGGTGCCCCTCTACATAGGTTTCCATATATTTTTGAGAGTTCATTATTGCTTAGATCCACACATCTGTTTATCAGTCTCTTGGATCACTGATGTCTCTTTCATCTTTCCCCAGGCTTCACCCCCCACCTTTTCAAGATGCATCCTTAGCTGCTATTTCAATGAAGGTCTGTGACTGATAAACTCTTTTTACCTTGGAAAAGTTGTTATTTTGCTCTCCCTCTCAAATAACAGTTTAGCTAAGTACAGAATTCAGATCAATCAGTTTCTCTCAACACTCTGAAGATATTATTCAATTGTTTCATGGTGTCTTCTTTGTGAGGAATAGGCTCTCAATCTAAATGTCTTTTCTTTTTGGTTAATTTTAACATTTTCTTTGTCTCCTTAGTGTTCAAAATGTGTATAGATATGGATTTATTTTTAACCTTTCTGGTTGAGATCTGGTGAGATTCCTCATTCTCAGTGTTTTCCTTTATATTTGAAAAATTTTCAGGGACTCTCTCTTTAAAATATTGTCTTACCTCCACTCTATCTATGATTTCTTTCTGGATTCTACTTATCTCATTTTGTCAACTAGGAAGATTATATCCAATGCACCTGAATGAAAACACAATGTAATCGTGGCTTACATGACTAGATGTCTAGAGGCAGGCAAGCTAAGACCCTTTCCACTTTCCGCTTCATCATCCTTTGTGTGTTCATAAGACACCTGCTCCACCTTGAGCACAGTGCCTGTGTCCACAAAGAAATAATGGGGAGGAAAAAGGGGAAAATTTTAAAGAACATCCTCAGGAGTTTACCTTCGAAACTTCCAGTTCTATTGAAAAGAATTGTGTTACTTAGTTATCCTCTTTTTTGGGTATGACTATATATATATTCCAAACAAATCAGCAATCTGTGAGTAAAGACAGCAGAATGCAAACTGTATAAGTAATAACAGAATACGTCCCTGCCTGTGTTCTGTGTTCTGTACTTCATCTCATGTCTGTCATGGCTATGTTTATGTTACTACTTCTTTGTCTCTCCCCATCTCTAGATTCTGGATGACTTCCTCATATACACATTCCAGTTCATTAATTCTTTCTTCACCTATGTCTAATGTGGTATTTAAACCAATCACAAATTTTTAATTTTAATGACCATATTTTTTAATAAAAGTTCTATTTTTTCAAAGCTACCTATTCTTATTTTAAAATATTTTGTTATTTCTGCATGAATTATTTTTTCTCTTTCATCCTGTAAGTAATTTAAAAGTACTTATTTTATAACTTTCTTGAGAATATTGTTCTATTATTGCAAGTATCTCGTGTTCTATTATTTCAAGTATCTTGTGTTTGCTCATTTATCTACTGCTTCATTTATGATAAATACTTTCTTGCACATTATGAAATTTTTGACTATGAGATTCTCTTGTGAGACAATATTTTTTTCTGCAATCCTGTGTGGTCTTGAGTGAAAGAATGTCCCTCAGAGCAGTTTTGTACTTGCTTCTTTAGGCCCTTGGGGATTCCTGAACCATGAGGATATCAGAGCATGCAAATCACTATTTCAAGGTTTCTATTGCTCATGGGAGTCTTGCAGTACAACCAAAGTATAGGCAGTGAACATGGGGACTGGGTTTGGCACAGAGACTGAGAGGCTCTGAAGGAAAGAAGTGTCATGGCAACATTGATCTAGTGATATATTTTTACTAACATAAAAATGATGAATAAAGATCTACAAACCAAAAGGGAATTGAAGACATCATTTTTTTTAGTCCTTAAACTCAGGAACACAGGTATGGCAGGTAACTCAGGAACACAGTCTCTGGCAGATGCTCAGTAAACATCTCTGGCAGTCTCTTGTGCTAGCTTTGGAGACTGACACTTGCTACAAGTAAGAATTACTGTTGGGAAAATAAAATTATCCAAAGTTTCATTAATTAAACTATCTGTGGCCCTCTGAACTTGAGATGCATTCATACAGTGATTCCTTACTCCCCATTTTGGTTCCTGACCATCAACTGTGGACAAGACACTGTGTTGTCCTGGTGGGCAAAGATAAACAAGACAGACTTTTGTTCTCAAGTGTGGAGGGAAATGCAGAAATAAATCAGTATAATGTAATTCATGCATATCCAGAGGGCAAAGGGGTACAAAGGAGAGGGGGGCTTGACTTTGGTGAAGGCTTCAGGAGAAAGTAGCACTCAGGCTAAGTCTTAAAAGATAAGCACAATTGTGGTAGGTGAATGGGCCATTCAGCCAGTTATCAAGTTACAAATACAAAAGAAGGAGATTTTCTTTTTTGAAAAAGTAATGATTTGGGTTTAAACATGGTAGGTTTGAGTGCTTACGGAATATCCAATATACAGTTGGGTTTTTACAACTCAGGAACTCAAAAGGATGGGAGTTAGAACTGGTCTGGGAATCACTGTCATGCTGAAGAATGACGGCACTCGGAGCCAGGGAAGGTATAGAAGCACTCAGTGTGGCTATGGGGAGGGAGGAGGGAGGAGGGAGGAGGGAGGAGGGAGGGTGTAGAGCATACAAGGTTGGCAAGAGTCAGAGAAGAAGGGACGAAAGAACAGGATGAGTGCCGTTGCACCATGAAGATAAGAGGGTCTCCTTGAAAAGCTGAAATGGTCATCAGTATTAGATGCTGCAAAGAAATCAAGCAGGAAGAAAATGAAAAGAGTTTTGAAGTGGAAATTTCTGGAAGACCTAGTAAGAGAGTACGTTGTTGCAAACATTTTCCAATAGTTTCCAGAAGAGCTGCCAGGAAGATGAGAGAGCATGCTCCTTCTGAGAAGAGGCAGAGCTCAGGGCTGGGGGAGCTGAGCCCGTGGTGTCCCCCACACAAGTGAGCTCTAAAGCAGACTGGCCAATGTCTGATCTTACTTTGGGGCGCCTGGGTGGCTTAGTCGGTTAAGCGTCCGACTTGCGCTTAGGTCATGATCTCGCGGTTCGTGGGTTCGGGCCCCGCGTCGGGCTCTGTGCTGACTGCCAGCTCGGAGCCTGGAGCCTGTTTCAGTCTGTGACTCCCTCTCTCTCTGACCCTCCCCTGCTCACGCTGTCTCTCTCTCTCTCTCTCTCCTAGAAATAAATAAAGCATTAAAAAAATAAATAAATAAAGCAGACTGGCCAAGCACTTGGAGCTGTACCCTGTCTCTGGCCTTAACTTTCTGTCTGCAGTTGGATTTATAGACAACACACTCCAGACCTGTGGAAGGCTCCCCCAAATGTTCACTCTCTTTTCCTTGTGTGTGTATTAAAGGCTGAGGTTCCGGGGTAGGAAGGAGGAGAAGAATTAGCTTGGAAGGGAGATCCAGGCATACCCCCCTTTGTGCAGGAAGGAATGAGGGAAGATGTGGACCCCTGAGGACGCGGTGGTGAAGGAGAAAGGAACCAGGGGAGGACCAAGGGAACTATGGGTGCATGCAGCAGTGGGGGGGCTGCCACCCTGAGGAGCCCCAGGTACTGGGGCAGGGGGAGGGCATTTCTGGGAGACATCAAGTGTTCGGGCGAAGGTAGGAGTTGTGACTCTAGAATGGTTCTGGTGTTCAGTGTGACCTTGCCATCATGGCATTCTCCTATGGTCCCCAAGTGATTCGGAGATGACAGTTGTTCCAGAGAGGAAGAGTCTGGAAAGAAGGAGCAGCACTTCCTACAAGGCTCCTCTCCTAGAGCATCGTCTGCACCCTTCCCTGGATCCCACCTCCCTCCTGCATCCTACCCCACTGGGCTTTCCCCCCTCTCACAAACATCTGCCTGAGCTGGCCCCTTTCTGTTCCTTTCCCACCTCAAGCCCTTTGCACCTGCTGCCGTGGCTGCCTGGGCTGTGCTCTCTTAGCTTGGCCAGCCTGGCTCCTCATGTCCCACCTTGCAGAAGCCATCCCTGACAAGCCCCTTTAAAGTAGCTTTCCCATACCAGTCTATCACACTGGTCTATTCACTTGGTAACACCTCCATCTGATACTCTTATTTGTTTATGAACTCACTGTCCATATTCATCTTCCCCTTAAGACTGTAAGGCCCATGAGAGGAGAGACTTTTTGTCTTAGTCACCGTATTATGTCCAGAACAGAGAAAAATATTGAGCATATATTGATATATAGGATTCATAATGTGAGTGAAATGACATGCTGGGCTTCCTAACATGGATAAAGGGAATCAGGTCCTCACCGGGTTGTCACTCTGGGGCACCAGGGACACACAAGTGGCCATGGGCCCGGGGAGTGGTTTGCTCTTCAGACTCTCCGTGTGAGCCTCCGCCCTTTCCAGGCTCCTATTATGCCACCATCATGCCAGTCAGGATTCTTCTTAGTTCCTTTTTTTGTTTGTTTTTTTACAAAGGAGATAACTATTTTTTCTTTTGCATTTTACACATAATATCTACAGAATTTATTTATCATATCTGTCTTGAATTACTTAAAAAGCAAAGCAGCTGTCCCTTCATGCCTTTCTGGGTTGTTCCTCAATCTGGTTTGCTTCACTAGAAGAATCTATGTCAATCAGATTGCGTCCTTTTTTGCTTTGTATTATGCAGATGTGGAATCATCTTAAAGTTAAAAAAAAAAAAGAAGAGAGAAAAAGAAAGAGAGAGAGGCATTCCAAATTCAAAACAGCCCACACCTTAGTCCTCTTCTTTGTCTCTGTGAATTCGCCAAGTAACTAAGGAAGTGTGATGCTTAGGACGTGTCATCATTTCCTTGACAAGCACAGTGAAGGTACTGCTTTTAAAGTCTCCCTTCTCCCCAGGGGGAGCAATCACTTGGGTGCAGGGTCAGCAGATTCCACCGAGGTTCACACAGAAGTCTCCTCAAATACCTTCAGAACAGCGCCCTGAAGTGCTTGCTGGCACAGAGCGTGTGGGTTTACTGAGAAACTACACACAGAGCCTTACTTTTTTGTTCTCTCTGTGTGTTCTTCAAGAGCTGCGGTATGTGTGGAAGAGAAGCTTTCTTGCGGCATCTATTTTATATAGAGAAGTTTGTAATAAAAAACGTAAACTAGAGTCTGAAGAGTTTCACAGTATTTCAAAGTCGGTAGTGGCTTTCACCAGCGTCCTGGGTTCTCAGCTGTCCTTCTTCTACCCACTGGCTTTCTGCCCCCAAGAGAGCTCAGGGAGTGGCAGCAGCACCCTGTGTGACATCTGTAGCCGGGCCAAGGCCAAGGCCAAGCCTCTGCTTGGGGAAGTGTCTGCAGCGCAGGCCAGCTGAGGCCAGGCAGCACCTGAAGAATAGCTTTCAAAGAAAGACATTTCCGCTGTCTTCAGAAGGGAGCGGTCTTTTGTTCTCTTTCCAGAAGGTCACATGGCCAGTCAGCCTCCTCCGGAGCAGGAGAAATTCCTCAGGAGTTCCCTGGGCTTGTGCTTCTGTCCTATCTCAGGCCACAAGTGGTCAGGCGCCCTGTTTACAAGACACCCTGTGGCTTCGGACAGTGACCTGGCTTCGAGAGTGGGTCCCAGGTGAACCGTGAAAGCTGTCCAGGCTCCCAAGCCATGTGTTGGTGAGGCACTTCGTGCCATTTGATTCAGAGAGAATCAATGACGTGTGCAAGGGGTTTACACAACATAGTTCCAGCAAGGAGTCTGGCAGGCTGCGTTATTTACTGGCCTTAACTGCATGCTAGTAAGGCTCCGGTCACCCTCTGCTGATAAAAACCCCTCCAGTCGTTTGGTATGTAGAAAGCACAAGATCCTGGGAAGGAGAAAAGCAACAGCACAGATAGTTTTTGCTTTTGAAAAATCAATACGAACACATTTCCGTCTTTTCTGTTACCATTTTTCCCCTGGAGTTCATCTGTAGGCAAACACATTTTAAGTCATTTTGACAAGAGAGCAATCGGACCTTTACAGCGTTGTTGGTGGAGGAAAAGCACTAGTTGACTAAGGATTTAAAGTTCTGTTAAGGGAATGGAGCAGAAGTTGTTTTTCTTAATTAAAAAGTATAAAGGCAGACTTGATTCCCCTTCATCTCCTCTCCACCTGTTAAACAAACCAATTAATTTTTTAAAAGAAATTTTATGAATACATGAAGGAAAAGTTTTACTTTGTAGGCTGCTTAAAAATACGCCTTTCCACCTGTTGTGGGAGGCTCGGTTTCTGAACTATCTCCGTTGACTGTGCTCTTATTCGAGACAGGCGTGGGGAAGGTCAGTAAATGTGAACTGTATATTCTGCCTGGACATTACAAAAATTGCTCTCTGCAATTCCACAGGCCTCACAGAAGACAGAGAGCTGAAGCTTCATGGGAGAATAACATCATAATATAAATGAAAGATGGAGAGCATACAAGAGGTAGAGATGAAAGGAAAATGAAAGAGAACATCCCAGCGGCAGAGCTCTGTTCTCAAGTCCTATTAAAGGAAAACACCAGAGTTAATGAGAGTGCTGAGCCCACTTTATCCGGTATTTATCTTGGCCAGACGTCAGCCTTCCATACGAAGATCGGAGGAACATAGGCAGCACCAGCTCCTGAGCTGCAGGGCTCCCGCATCGATGGCCACCGATCTGTAGTATGCAAATCATGGAAGAGCCTCTGTTAGTAGCTCATGAAGCAATTTCTTCCATGTTAAATATTTTCATTTCGTGGTACTCAAAAATGAAGTATACTTTAATATAATTCAAGGCCTCCAATTCCACATACATGCTCTCAATCAACGATGAAAGGGTTGGATTCTCCAACAAGCTCACTGTAAGCAAACATGTCCTCTGTTGCACTTTTAAAAATATTCTCTCTCTCCCCCAAGGGGTGACGATTAGTGCAGAACTTTCAGGTATCTGCTTAGCTGTTCTTGGTTTACTGCGGTGTAAAATTGCTCAGAAGTACCATTTTGAACCAAAACAAAACAATGACGGTATTGTACCTTGGAAAAGTTGTCATACTCTGCTCACACTTATTTCAACTGTTCATCTCAAGTTTCCTGAAATGCAAGTAGCCAGCAGTATAATTACAATTTTATTGTTAATATGGAAAGTTAGAGAAAACCTAAAAGAATTTACTGAAGTATTTAAGCAAAAGAAAAAAAGTCCAGATTCTCCCATCTTTGTGTTGTTCCTCATACAGCTGATAGGGACAAATTAAGTTTGCCTATAAATTCAATCCTTTAGAATTTTTTCTTCTTTTTTTAAATGTTTATTTTTGATAAAGAGAGAGAGACAGAGTGCAAGCAGGTAAGGGGCAGAGAGAGAGGGAGACACAGAGTCTGAAGCAGGCTTCAGGCTCTGGGCTGTTACCACAGAGCCCAACGCAGGACTCAAACCCATGAACCGTGAGATCATGACCTGAGCTGAAGTCGGACGCTTAACTGACTGAGCCACCCTGGTGACCTAATTTGCTAATTTTTTAAAAGTGGTTGATGATGATTGTTAGATACACAGATGTGAAATGCAGCACTACATCAATTATCTAGAAGTCTAAATGTCGGCAACATGAATCATCTGGAAGATGTCTTTGAATCCAGAAATGAAAAAGTGCTCATGTCTGAAGTATCAAGAAAAAACTTCTTACACATAAACCCTACTCTTTCAATCTTGATAGTGGGTGCACAGACTTTTGAACCGGGTTATCTCATTTTCCATTCTACACTCTGATAGGTGTAAACATTAAGTGTGAACACGAACGGTGTTGGAGGTTGGAGACGTTGATGTGATAGTTTCTACCATAGCAGGCAGAGGAGTCAGCATAGGGTTCTGTGTGCACATAAGACAGTCAGAGAACTTCTACTTATGGCCTGACATCCTCCAGAATCGGTTGGAAATCCTGTAGTAAACAAAGAGGAAAACAGATAGTTCACTGGAACATACACATAAGATCTGTAGAATTACTTTAACCACATATTGTTATAACATAGGTGGAAGCACTTGAACAAGCAAGCTTCATTTCTCTGGTTGTCATTTGCTATTTGCTGTTCATTTGGTTAACAGTGTTTGTTTTGTCTTGAAAAGAAAATATGGTGTTGCCTTTGAGTTCCCACATGAATTTATTTCTTTTGTTTTAATATTTAAGGTTTTATAATACTCTGACTTTACTAAATTACTTAGATTCTCAAGATTAGTTCTTGTCTATAGACAATTACATCAATTACCAGAAAAGACTGACAAATGTAGTGCTATAAACAAGGCTATATGCACCTGACACAGCTGCTCTTATTTTTAACTGCTTTTGTGTGAGAAAACAAAGAGAAATATTACATAAAGTACAGGATGTTTTGTACATCCACCTCTACTGCATTACCTAATACTGTAGTTGCAGATTTTGTAAGATTCATCTGCAGGTGTGGAGAGCACTAAAAGTGTGTATTATTACACTCTAGGCATTGGTAATAGAGCAAAGTTGAAAACAGAAGTGTATGAGAGCAGATGCCAGAGGTAAGTCATATACTGCCTTGGACTGCAGTGATAACACTGACTTAGTGCTGATAATTTAATTCACTTGTTGTCTTCTAATTGTGTTATCATGGACAGTGTTTGTGTTCTAACTCTTTGGAGGGGGCTTAGTTTCCATGTTGCTGAACTGGGGAACACAATTTGTTCTGTGGCTGCTCCATAAGGGCAACTGCTCAATCACATGGGGTGTCAGGGTGGGGTGGGGAGAGAGAACTGGGAATGCTGGGTGCCATTCATGGGAGTCATTCACATTTTGTTCTTTGAATTTTTACTCAAAGACATCCTTACCTTTGAATCAACTGTTGCAACAACCTGTGAGGTACCCAGGTTTTACAGATGACAGGTCTCACTTCCAAGGTCAGCTTAGTGGGAAGATGAATTGGGATCTTGTATTTCTTGGCTCCTATTACTCAAAACAGCATAGATGGTAAGGCATGGAATTAAATAAGGTGCTACTCCATGAGAAGGATACAAGCATGCCCTGCATCTGAGAATGGGAGAATTTAGGTCTCCTTGAACACATGTCAGAGGTATGTTAAAGAAGAACGCTGACTCTTCCAGTTAGAGTGAGACTGAGCGTTTCTCAACAAAACAGACTGAACTTTAATGGACTCTCCCTTTCAGGCTCAGCTCTATCAGGGCTTCACAAACCCCAGGCCTAAGGTGCAATTTCAGGGAACACAGCATCCTGACGAACAGCAGAGCTAAGGTGGAGGCACCGTCATTTTCTCCTGTGATGTGAATATAGGTCCCAGCTTCCCCGTTAGCTCACTCAATGCTCACAGAGAGGGTAAACAGAAAGTAAACTCATTGGCTTAATTCTAGTGTAACTGCCATTCATTGACAACTACTCTCAGGGATAATACGACCATCATCTCATTTCCTCCTCTCAGAAACCTACTCACAAGTAGAGGATAAGGGTTAAAAGACAGAGGCCTTGGTTGAAATCTTCATTCCCTCAACTCTGTGATCTGAGGCAGTTACTTAATCATTATGGGCCTCTGTTGCCTCGTCTGTTACATGCCCAGTCATCATGGGGCTGCAGTGAGATGTAAGTTAGTTCTGGCATAGGTCAGCCACCCAGACAATGCTCACCACACAGCAAATGCTTGGTCACTGTCAACTGTTACCTTAGCATAAAGCCTATCTTACAAGTGGGAAAAAGGAGGTTTAAGAAGTGAAGTGACTTGCACACAATTAGGCAGCTAGTCTGCCAGTTTCCCTCTTAAATGCAGTACTTGTCCAAAGCTCACAACAAAACCTGCAACATGGGAGGAAACTGAGGTTTGAAACTTTGCCTTCTTCTGAGTAGGTCCTCTCTTTTTGACCCAGGCTCTTGCAAGCTTAAGGCCAGAGAAAGGCTTGGATTCTATGAGCAAAACCCTGATGGTTGCCATTTTCAACAGCTGGCATTATTCAGACATTAATTCTGAAGTCTTTGCATCTTACTCAAAGAAATCAAATATAGACCACAAATGAATAGTGCTACTACATAATGGATAAAAGCTTTCTTTTGTTTGTTCTGCATAAAGTTCACCAAGATAATATATCTATTTTTTGAAATCATATGTCCGTAATTCTCACTACTTGGCAGAAGCTGACCGTGGTCTGAGGGTAACATGGATTTTTATTTCAGTTTATCTTTGCAAGGGGTTTGGGCTTTGTGTAGTGCACACTGACTTCTTTTTGGTTAGGAGACCTGATTGCTAGTTTTTTTGGCCAAGCAGTTGTGGATTCCTTGTTGGCTTTTGCCTTGGTAACGATGAAGTCAGAGAACACTACAGAGGAGTTTCGGAGGTGCTTTCTTGGGAGGGGAAAGAGGTAGGCTTATGTGTTAATTCAGATTCTCATTATGACACTACTGACATTTTGGACCAGACTCTCCTCTGTCATCAGGGAGGAAGCTCTCCTGTACACTGTAGGAAATTTAGCAGCATCCCTTGTCTCCACCTACTAGATACCAGGAGGACCTCAGTCATGACAACAACACTGTCTCCAGACATTGCTAAATATCCCCTCGGGCCCAAAATCACAATTGAGCACCACCATGTTAAAAGTTTGGAATTCTTGGCTTTTCCAGGGTGATCAGAGACAGAAGGGATTTCAGTGTGCCAGTGTGGGTCTGCCTGGGGTAGGGAGAGACAAAGGATTATTTGCAGATGAAAATGCATAGTAAATAAATATTATGGCCATGTCAACTACATAGGTGTTCACACTGCAGTATATCTGGTCTTCCTGTTATGGAATGGTTAACTAAATTGTTTTGCAACGATCTTGCATGTTGGGCTTTGCTTCTCACTGCTTAAAAAAATTGTTATTTTTACACAGATCATTACCCTCATCTCTTTAGAAAATAAATTCCACCAAAGAAGAAGAAATGTTTAAAATAGGTATAATACATTAACTGTCACGCCAGGACTACAGTGTGGTTTTCATTTCTTCTGCCCTGGTTTCTTTGAAGCCCAGAACATGTTTGAATGGCTGGTCTAAGTCTTCCACCTTACCCTCACTGGGCCGAATTAAGACAACAGGAATAAGAAGAAAGACAAAGAGAAAAGAGAGGAGCAGATTTCTTGATGGCAGAATTGGAAGTGCCACCCAGCATCCCTGGGACTTACAGCTATGGCCCCCATGTCTCGGGGTGTGTGCGTGTGTCTGTGCGTGTGTGTGGTTTGGACTTGGCCGTGTTTGTCCCAGACAGGCCTTTCAGTCTTCTTTACAATCAGAACAGAGCAGAACAGAAAAGGGCAGTTAGGAAACGGAACCTCTGCTGGAAGATAGAGCTGCTTTGTGAAGCTTGTTTCAAGTGGGTTTTGTTTTGAATCTACAAGTTCATTCAAATCCAATCACAGCAAAATTCATAGATTGTGATGTCATGTGGATGGAAACCAAAAAAGGGCTGTATAGGATGCTTTCTGCCAGATGTTACTCATGGCTGCAGGAAACTCCCCCACCCACCAGTCTTTTTCTTTCTTGCTTTCTTTTTTTTCCCCCTTTGCTTTGTGAGCCAAGACTTCAGGGCTGTGCTTTACTAAGCCTCACTTTCATTTGCAGATTTTTCTTTTTTAACAGCCCTTGTGTCTAAGGCATGCCATTTGTGCTACCATTTCTCTACACTTTTATCACTAATTCATTTTCACATTAAAAAGGGAATAAATCCTTGTGATTGTATATATGCCAATGTGTCTAGGGAAGGCGAAAAAGGGGTAGGATGGAAATTAATCAGTAACCACATTCACCTGTTTATTGTTTTAAAGCTAATTGAATTGAGAAGGTCCCTTTGTGGTGGCCCTTGTGCTATGATGTGACACTGACTTCCCTTGGCCTCTGTGCAGAGTGGAGAGTTCACCCTTTCATCACCATGTGGCAGACCTGTCATTCAGTAAGCCAGCGCTGTCATCCGGGAACACTTAAGGAAAGGATATACTTCAAGTCTGAGGGAAGGACTGGCACTCTGAGCCTCAGGCAACTTTGCTAAAGGAGGAGGATGGTTGAATCCTGGGGACATGGAAGATCAGGGACCCAGGGCATGTGCCCCTATACCTGTGTCTGTGACACTAGGGACGCTGTGTTTGCTCCCCACACTCTCTAACCTGGTCTAGCTTCTGCATTGCCCTCTGTGGACAGGAACTGTACCCACTCCCTCGGGATTGCTTTAGAGCCAGGATCACATCGGCTGAGTATTTTCTAGCTAGAGAAAACCCAAACCCATCTCCTCCTGATATAATTCCTGAATGATACCAAAGTATAAGTGTGTGTTAGTTCAAACTATCAGACACTGGCAGTGCAATCTTAATAATCCAATTAATAAATAAACAGAGAAGTGGCTTAGAAGTCAGACCTACTTAATGATCTTTGTCTCGGTCTAGACACCTGATGAGCTGAATTCCCGGCAGTGCCACCCAACGATTTACTCACTCTCCCTGAACTACAAGGATGCTCAGATGTCACCGGCTGTATGCGGTTTTCCTTGGTGTTTAGAGAACTGCGTGCACCTTTTTCCAGGTCACAGTGGTGTGTTCTTACCATAATACTTACCATTTTCTACTACATTGTTTGTTTATGTCCCTGCTCTATTCCTTTTTTTTTTTTTTTTTTTTTTTNTAAAGTTTTTTTTTTATTTATTTCTAGGAGAGAGAGAGAAACAGCGTGAGTAGGGGAGGGTCAGAGAGAGAGGGAGTCACAGACTCTGAAACAGGCTCCAGGCTCTGAGCTGGCCGTCAGCACAGAGCCCGACGCGGGGCTCGAACCCACGAACCGCGAGATCGTGACCTAAGCGAAAGTCGGACGCTTAACCGACTAAGCCACCCAGGCGCCCCGTCCCTGCTCTATTCCTAATGTCACATTTCAGAACATGAACTTCTTCAGAGAAGATACGACTTCTTGGGAATCGCCTTTACACCTCACACACTGATTGATGGTTGACTCCATAAAATTCTGTTGAGAAGAGAATGCACAGATAAATAAGGATAAGTCCCTCTTGTACAAGAGCCCTCCTGATTGCTCTGTTAGATTCTCAGTTTGAAAATGCTGTGATGTGGTAGAGACAGGTCAGAAACACCCACACCGAAGAGACTGGGGGAGTGCTTCGCAATGCAGAGTCATACGATGGAACGATGGAACGATTGTGATTGCTCAATCAGCAGGAGTTCTCCTTCTCCCACCTCACCCTCTCCTGTACTCCTCATGCCCCTTCTTCTACCCTCTCCCTGTTTCCCAGCTGCTTTCTGTGAAAGACACTACACCCAGTCTTTCAAAGACTCAGCTTTATTTAGTAAGTAGTTATTGGCAACTGATTATACATAAGGCACATGTTAGATTCACTATGAGATGCTTCCAAACAACTTACTATCTAATCGTCAGGAAACTTACACTGCAGACTTACATATCAGTGAGACTTGCTTCATTGTTTGCTCATGCGTTTGACAAACTGCCATCAGTCACCTGCTACGTGTGAGGAGTTGCACTGGGGACTGAGGACATATGGTAATACGACATACAGAGTTCTTTTGTATCAGTCAGAGTGTCCATTTTCCTGGCAGAAATCAGTCTCAAATCGGGTAGTTTGAAGTGAGCATAAGGAAAGGACTATTCACAGAGCTGTGGACTGGTTTAGGAGAAGCGGCGAGGCTCTGGGCAGGGTCTGGAGCAGGTGCAGAGGAGGTGCAGGGCTGACAGTTGGCTTTGCCCTCACCTGGAGCCACACCCATTGCTGGAGGCTGGAGAACAAGGGTCCCCCTGGGCGGCATGGAGAAGCATGAGGGGTGCTTCAGGATGAAGGGCATTTGGTCAAGGCCACAGAGATCACCGGCCTGGAAACACACACTTGCACCCTGCCTTGGTGTCCTGAGATGTAGAACAGGTGGAGTTTTGCTGGCTGGATTTCAGAGTGGAGGAAGGAAAAGAGTCTAGAGAGCCTTCCCCATTTTTTTTTTTAAATTGAAATAAGAAGAGATAAACATCATCATTTCCCCAAATAATGAGGACTACAAAAGGATTAAGAGAAGGCAAATGGGGAGACTGATTTTGGTACTTTTGAGTTTGAAGTGCTTGAGAGCCCAGAGGAGACAGCCCAGAGAATCTGGAAATGGTGCAGGGAGACAGGCCCCTTATCAACAGTGGGCTGTGGATGGGGTCTCTCTGGTGATGGGTGGTGAGTGGGGTCCCTGTGGAGGACTGTAGATCTCATTTTGACTTTAAGGTTTGGCTACAGTTTACCTGACTAGCGAGGAGGGAGGCATTTAATCCTCCTTTTGGAAGTTGATGTGTGGAAAGACCATCTCTCCAAGACAAGGTGGCCAGCAGGGTGGTGGTAAGGCTGCCTCAGCAGGCAGGAGACGGGGGGACCAGAGTCTCTACCCAGGGGCAGCTTCTGAGGGAACCACAGGGCATGGGAAGGGCAGGTTGGCTCTGGCCATGCAGATTTTCAAGATGAATAAACACAAGCTTTTTCGTAGTAAAACCTAGGTGAAGGACGGCAAGGCTGTGAACAGGGAATTAGGCTATGGTGGCTGGCATGGGGATCCGGTGCTGCGTGGGCCATCAGCTGAGAGTAGCTGGCCGCCTTGCCCTCCCTTTTATCTCCAAGCCTGACACTCAGAGGACTGTTACAGAACCAAGGATGGGAGTCACGGACCTGTGTCACTGAGCTTGCAATGTTATCTTCTGAAGAAATTAGAAGGCCTGAGTTGACTTCCTTCCTTTGGGAAGGAGGATGATGCATTTGGTAATGAATTTCCAATGATGATGTGAAGTTCAAATGAAATCAGTACTTTGTTGCAGCTGAAGAAATACACCTGAGGAAAATGTCAAGATTACAGCTTTAAATTTCCAAGTCATCAGTGTAAAGTGTGAGAATAAGATACTTGTTGAAGCATCCAATCTGGAGAGAGAAGAGCAGAAGGCCCAGATCCTGGTAATGGGGTCACCCATTGTCATGAAGGAGGTGAGGGATGGATGGAAGCTTTGCAAGGGTGAGGTGTCTGTCAGGAGGGGGTGTCCAGAAGAGACAGAGATGCTGGGGTGAGCTTGATACAGAGAGAAGCAACAGAGAAATAGCAGTAGCTGCAGCAGGCTTGCCAGCAAAAACATGGTATTATGTTTGAGTCCTCAGTTCAGAAGAGACACAGTCAATGTGTTGTGGATCTTGCCATCAGTGCGATGAGCCCAGGTGCCATGGCCCATGTGGGCGGCAGATCACCCAGCTCTCAAGGATTTTCCAATCGGTCTCTGATTATCACCTTTCCACTGCCAGATTTTAAGCCATGTGCTATAAAGGTAAAAGTCCTTCTAGAGAAATAATTTTTTCTGTTTTCGTTTTTGCCTCTGAAGAGGCCCAGCTATCATTAGGTCACACATGTGAAGATGTTTTGAGTTCAGGGAATAGAGCACGTTCTTGATGATTCTATAAGAATTCGTCTCTTGTCCAGTTTAATGTTATGTTAAAATAGTGCTTGTGGTTTAACCATTTTTTGAGATCTTGCTACTAGATTTAAAAAATCTGTAGCTAGACGCCAAGATAATTTGCTCATATAATTGTTTTTGAAACAGATCTTATGCAAGATATTTTGTACTGGTAAAGCTGCATGGTGCATCTGCTGACATGTGGCCAGATACCAAGAAGGACCCCAGCTGATTAGCAAAATTGTAACCTTGCCAGGGAGTGGATCTGAGGCACATGTGGCCTTCCTCATGACTCAGAGGAGGTGGGGACTAAAATCTTGTGGGATGAAGAAGCCTGGCTGGACGCCTGGCCTCATGCTGCTGAGGTAAGCAGTTCCTCTGTGGCTGGCCTGATTTGCCTCCAGGCCCTGGGGGATGGGCCCTAGCCCCCTTCCCCACTTCCTGGGGGCTCAGGACCCATCACAACCCTTCTCTGGAAGAAGAAACACTGCCCCTCCTGGGATTTTGCCAGCAATCTAAACTTTGGGGCGCACCCTGTCTCTTCACGTATGTTAAGTCCTGAACAGGATCAATCAAGTCACAGCAGAAGGACTGGCTCACCCAGATCCATTCCAGCTTGTGATGTTACTGTTTCTGGATCCCGCAGTCTGGCAAAAAGCAGTCGGGGAAAAAAAAAAAAAGATTTCAATTAGAATTACCATAAAATTAAAAACAGTTTTCAGAAAGCATGGCCACAATGTGCTTGAAGCCGGTGGCTGCTAGGGACTTGTGATTGTTTTTAAAAAAATGATTCCCGTCTTCTTTTTATTATAACTCAGCTAGCAACGACCGCGTAGGCGGCAGGCCATCAGAAATAAATGCCTAACTTGGATTTTGCACAATTGGGTCCTGCTCCAAAGCACACTGCCTGCCCACTGACCCAGCTTGAGTTTTATAGGGACAGCAAAGAGGGGGAGTTCGGAGACTTGCCGGGTCCTCCCAGGGCTGCGCTGGGGATTCGCCGGGTTGCAGGGCGCTTCTGATCCCGCTTCCCCGTTCCATTCCGGGAACACCACAATACACATCCAGTTTCTTTAATTTTTTTTTTTTCCTGGAGCATTTTATTCTTCTTTTATTCCTTCTGCTCCCTCCTCTTTCTCTTTCTCTTGTTTTTACAATCTCCCCGTAATGACTAATTGGCAGCGTTTCCCAGCTTTTTTATGTTTCTCTTGCTCTGGTTACAAGTCGTACTAACCCAGGAATATCCACAGGGACCTATAGACAGCCAACATTTCCAAATGATATACAGCATTCCCCTTTCTTTTCGAGTGTAAAACATTTACAAGGAAATGTACAAACGCATCGGGAACATTTCTCGGGTCGGTCGTTAGCGCGCGCCCTCCCCGCGCCCAGGGAGCGCCCCCCGCGCCGCCCCCTCCGCCAGGGCGCACGTTTCCGAGTGCCAGGGGGGCGGCCGCGACGCCGCAATTGCTCTGGCCCGGCTTGACGAGCCTCCGATGCCCATTTACTGCGCGCGGCAGCCACTCTGGAGCCGAGGCACATCTGGATGGAGTCAGCTGCCGAGCGCCAGGGGCCAGCGCGGCCGCGCCAGCCGAGCGCGGCGGCGAGCGCGGGGGAGGCCGGCGCCCGGGCCGCCTCCGCCCGCCGCCCCCCGGGCCCCGCCCGGCTGGGTTTCCTGATGTAAACAGAGCGGCCCTGCGAGAGCGCTGCAGCTCCGCTGAATGTGTCATTTAGTGCTCTTTATCTGCTTGGGGTCAACACAGCGACTTAGAAAAACAGAAGCGTTGCTTTGAGTTTAAACAGCGAGGAGCTCTGGACATTACTGGTCTGTGCGCAGGAGGGGGGTGGGTGGGGAGGGGAGCCCCTGGACACCCAGCTCCTGCTTTTGTGTTTACTTGTTCCACTTTATGGTAATTCGGGGGCTAATTTCATTATCTACAGTCAAATTGGAAACAAGATGCCGTTGCTGTGAATGGTGCTAAAGGCGTGTGCGAGTGTCTGTGCAGTCGGTGGAAAGTTCCAGCACCCCACCAGCACTGAGGGCCCGACAGGCCTGCACCGGTCTGCTGAAGCCTTGAGGTTGTGAATTTCCCCCAGGGAAGCAGGCTGCCCGGGTTCTGAAAGAAGTGCATTGCTTTCTGTCACTGAGTGCCAGCCAAGAATGTGTTTCCTTCCTGGGTTCCCAGAAAGGTGCATCAGCTCAGAGCTCCCAGGCTGAAGAACAGGTCTCCTGCCTCCCTGCTGGATGCACTTCCTCTCCCGTGGGTTAGGGAATGGGAACTCTTTACTCTCCTTCCCCAGTTGTCTGCTCCAGTGTGTCTGCTGGAGCTGTTACCTTTCCCCATTTAACTGTATTTCCTCACTTCTCTCTCCTGGCCAGGGATGAGATCTTAAGCAGATTTGGGTTCTGAGCATTCATTAAGTAGAAACCGACCAATAGGCTGAGGCAAACCTATTTTGAAATAGACTGGAGAGAGGGAAAATACAAAATGATGGCAGAGAGCTCGCGTTGTCATCGCCAATAATTAAAATGAAATGTAGATGTTTCCAGTTCAGTCACAAGCCATTTAAACCGTCGCGTCTAGAAAATTTCAACTGGCGGGCGTCATCCTCAGATACTGGCAGGACTTCCCTAACCCTCAAGTAGGGACTAGTCTTGCAAAAGGCTTTAAATGGAAATCAGGAGGAGCCCTGTGTGCAGATCTGAGGGCAGAATTTGGCCAATATACAGGATATGAGCCGGCTGGGGAGAAGCTCTGAGCTGTCAGTGTAAGATTTCATTAAGTGCAGCTTCACGTGGGGGCTTGTCAGGGCGTTGGAAGTCATCTGACCCGCACCGTGCTTGGACATCCTCAGGAGCACCTGCATGGTGAAAGAACTTCAGGTGCATCACTGGACCTCGAATAAGTTCACAGCGCTCCTCTCCCAGAGTGTATTTTGATGAATTTGTGAGAGGTTGGGCCACAACTTAGGAAGAGAACCAAGGTCCAGTTTGGCATATGGGTTGTTAGCAGCTCTTCCTGATGGTTTGATGAAGGAGATGGGGCTAAAATCCATGGTTAAGGCGAGGTTGGTTCTGAGCAATTCCCTGTACCTCTAAACGCAAATAGAGGATTAGCCCCACCTCTGTGCTCTCTTCATCCAGTGAAATGCTAGGGAGTAGGAATCTTTAGTGACTTTCTGTGATCACTGTGTCTTCGTTCAGAGAACTCTCAGGGAATGAAGAAGTCTTCAGTTCAAAATAACTGTCTTTACCTTCTCACATTATTGATTTTTATGTAAGTGCCTTGGGAATAGTCAAGAGGCTCCAAACAGAGAATTTTTAATTTGCTATCTGAGAGACAAGCATGGTCACTTGGTTACTTAACTCTCCAAACCTCAGTTTTCTAACTTCTAATAAGAGGATAACACTCTCTCCTTCTTCAGGCAACTAGAAGTTAAATTAGATAAAGTGTATCAGGGCCTCGATCAGTGCCTGTTATATAGGAGTTATTGGATAAATGTTTGTTTTTATCCTACAATTTGGTTTTATCATCCGTTTACTTCCATCTATAGTAGGCACAAGGAATATGAAGACATTTTGATTTCTTATCCTTGAAAAGAATTCTTCAAAATCCTCTCCAAGCTACACCTTGCATATTCTTTCCTCCCTCCCTCCCTCCCTCCCTCCCTCCCTCCTTCCTTCCTTCCTTCCTTCCTTCCTTCCTTCCTTCCTTCCTTCCTTCCTTCCTTCCTTCCTTCTTCTTAATTTTTATTTTGGAAAGAGAGAGTACGAGTGGGGGAGAGAGGCAGAGGGAGAAAGACAGAGAATCTTAAGTAGATTCCATGCTCAGCGCAAAATCCAACCCCACAACCTTGGGATCATGACCTAAACTGAAACTAAGAGTCGGATGCTCAACTGAGTCACCCAGGAGCCCCACCAGCATACACCTTGCATTTTCTAAGAGCTTTTTGACTTTGTTCCATCTTCAAACCCTGAGTCAGAGAATATATCCTAGTTTTTTAAGTCTGGACAGTAAGTTCACTCTAATTATAACCTCATCTTTAGTAAGTTCTCACTGAGGCCATGATGCCTTGCTAATGGCATCTGGGCCACCAAAAACCTGTGTGTGTATGTGTATATATGTTTGTGAGGAGGGTCTCTCAGCCAAACAGGAACTCAGCTCAGAGCTCTGACCCAGTCAGAGCCACAGTTTTTGTTTTTACTTTAACTGAAATTTTTATTGAGATAGTTGTAGGGTCACATGTAGTGAAAAACAATGTGAAAGATCCCATATACTCTACTCAGTCTCCCCCAATGATGACATATTGCAAGATCATAGTAAAATATCTCATCTAGGATATTAATATTGACACACTAGTTTGTGCACATGTTTATTTGTTCTACATAGTTTTCACACCTATGACTCCTATGTACGCCACTACAGCCAAGATACTACCGTAGTTCCATCCTCACAAGGATCCATCCTGTCGACTTTCCATAACCATACCCACTTCCCTCTGCCTCCTTCCCCTTCTATCCTGGTCCTTGTCAACCACGAATCCGTCCTCTGCTTTTCGATTTTGCCATACCAATATTGGATGCACAGAATCACACAGTATGAAGCTTTTGGGATTGCTTTCTTTTTGCTCAACACACCCTGGAGCTTCATCCGAGTTGTTGCATCTATCGATAGTTGTTTTTTTATTGCTGGATAATATTCCATAGTATGTCTGTACCACAGTTTTCTATTCAGTCACTTGCTGAAGGGCATTTGGACTGACTCTAATTTTTGGCTGTTGCACATAAAGTTGCTATAACATTGTATACACTTGTTTGAAAACATGTGTTCATTTCTCTGGGATATATGTCCAAAAGTACAATTGCTGAGTTGTGTGATAGCTTAATGTTTAATTTCGTAAGATACTGCCAAATTGTTTTTAAGAATGACTGTAGCAGGGTGCCTGGGTAGCTCAGTCAGCTAGGCATCCCACTCTTGATTTCAGCTCAGGTCATGATTTCATGATTCATGAATTCGAGCTCTGCTTTGGGCTCTGTGCTGGCAGAGCAGATCCTGCTTGGGATTCTCTCTCTACTGCCTCCAGGCTTATACACACACAAGCATATGCTTTCTCTGTCTCTTCTCAAAAATAAATAAGTAACCTTAAAAAAAATGACTGTACTATTTTACATTCCTGCCAGTAATGTATGAATGACTCTCTTTCTCCACATTCTTATCAACATTTGGTGTGTCACTTTTTCATCTTAGCCATTCTGGCAAGTGTGTGGTAATCTCATTACGGTTTAAATTTTCATTTCTTTAATGGCTAATGATATTGCCCATCTTTTTATATGTTTATTTGCTATGTGTATATTTTCAGTATATCCTCTTTATGCTTCTGTTCATTTTTAATGGAATTCTTATTATCATTTACTGTTGAATTTTGAGCGATCTTAATATATTCTGGATACTAACTCATTGTCAGATACATGATCTGCCATTATTTTTCCCCAGTCTGTAGCTTGTTTTTTCATGCTCTTCATATGGACTTTCACAGAGCAAAATATTTTAGATCTGGGGTACCTGGCTGGGCTCAGTTGGTTAAGCGTCTGATTCTTGATCTCAGCTCAGGTCATGATCTCACAGTTTGTGAGTTCAAGCCCCACACTGGGCTTGGAATTCTCTCTTCCTCTCTCTCTGCCTCTACTCCACTCATGCTCTCTCTCTCAAAATAAGTAAATAAACTTAAAAAAAGTTTTCAGTTTTGACGAGGTCCAATTTATCAATTTTTCTTTTAACGGATATACTTTTGGTGTCAAGCCTAAGAATTCTTTTCCTAACCTTAGATCCTAAAAATGTTCTCCTAGGTCTTTAATGCAAATTTTATAGTTGTGTGTTTTACACTTATGTTTATGATCCAGTTTGAATTATTTTTTGCATAAGAGGTTTAGGTTGAGATTAATTCCTCCCCACCCCCAGATGTGCAGTTTCATCAGTACCATTTCTTGAAAATGTTAGCTCTCCTTTGTTGAATTTCTTTTGCACCTTTGTCAAAAATCATTTGAGAATATTTTTCTGGTTCTATGTCTGGGTTCTCTATTTTGTTCTATTGATCTATGTGTTTGTCCCTCTGCAATTCCACACTGTCTTGATTACTATAGTTATAAGGCTTGCTACCAAATAGTGTACTTCCTCCCACTTTCTTCTTTTTTCAAGATTGTTTTAACTTTGCCAGTGGCTTTCTATAAGAAGTTTAGAATAAGCTTGTTTACCTAAAAACTCTGCTAGATATAGGATATGAATTGCATTAAAAAACTCTGGAAAGGGTGCCTGGGTGGCTCAGTTGGTTACGCGTCTGACTTCAGACTAGGTCATGATCTCGCTGTTTCTGAGTTTGAGCCCTGCGTTGGGCTATGTGCTGACAGCTCAGAGCCTGGAGCCTGTTTCGGATTCTGTGTCTCCCAATCTCTCTCTCTCTGTCCCTCCCCCACCCACGCTCTGTCTCTGTCTCTCAAAACTAAACAATAAAAGAATAAAGAAAAAAACTTCTGGATATAGGATAAGAATTGCATTAAACCATTTGGGCAGACTTGACATCTTTACTATGTTTACTTTTCCAATTAATGAACATGGTATATCTCTCCATTTATTTATTTCATCTTTTATTTCTTTCATTAGCATTTTATAATTTGCAACATATAATTCCTGTACATGTTTTATTAAGTGTATATCTAAGTATTTCATTTTCTTTAGAGTGATTGTAAATAGGAATTAATTTTAATTTTAGTTACTAAATTTTTATTACTAGTATGTGGAAATGTGATTGAGCTTTCTGGCTGATGTTGTATCCTGAAACTTTGCTGAACCTACTTTTTATTTCTAGGAGTTTTTTGGTAGATTCTTTTGGATTTCTACATAGATGATCATGTCATCTACAAATACAGACAACTTTATTTCATTTTTCCTAATATGTATGCTTTTTATTTCTTTTCCTTGCTCTTGCACTGGCCGAAATTCCCATACTATGTTGAATAAAAAGAGCCTTGCCTTGCTCCTGATCTCAGGGAGAAAGTGTTCAGTCTTTAATCATTAGAATGATGTCAGGTGTAGGGTTTTTGGTAGATGCTAGATGCTATTTATTAAGTTGAGGTAATTCTCCTTTATTCTTAATTTCTCTCTATTTTTATCATGAATGAGTATGGTATTTTGTCAAACGCTTTTTATGCATCAATTAATATGATTTTTCTTCTTTTGTTGTTGACATGGTGGAATATATTGATTGATTTTCAAATACAGATCTAACTTTGCATACTTGGAATAATCCCACTTGGTTTTATTGTTTTTATGTATTATTGAATTAATATGTTGATATTTTATTGAGGTTTTTTGCATCAAACTTCCTTAGCTATATTGATCTATATTATTATTATTTGTACTGTCTTTGTCTGGTTTTGGTTTCAGGATAACATCAGTATCAGAAAATGAGTTGGGAAGTGTTCCTTCCTTTTTTTTTTTATTATCTGGAAGACATTATGTAGGATTGATTTAAATTTTTCTGTAAATGTTTGATAGAATTCTTCTGTCTAGTGAAAACTTTTGTCTTGGAGATTGCTTCCTCCCCCTCTTTTGGTAGATTTTTAAATTTTGAAATCAATGTCTTTAATGGTTATAGGACTACTCAGATTGTTAATTTTTGTTGGATGACTTTTGGTGGTTTGTGGTTTTCAAAGAAATGGCCTATTTCTTCTAAGTTGTAGAATTTATTAACATAAATTTATTTATAGTGTTTTCTTATTATCTTTTAATGACTACAGGATCTATAGTACTATCTCCTGTTTGTGGGTTGTGTCTTTATTTTGGTCAGTCTTGTTATAGGATTGTCAGTTTTATTAGTTGTTTTCATAGTACTAGCTTTTTGCTTCATTGATTTTCTCTATTCTTTTCCTATTTTCAATTTCATTGATTTCTGCTTTTATATTATTTCTTTGTTTGGGATTTATTTAGATTTATTTTTCTCTACTTCCCCTAGATTCTTGAGGTAGGAAATTAGGCCTTTTCTTGTTTTTAATGTATTTGGTGCTATAAATTTTCCTCTTTAGTGCTTTGACTGCATCCTACTATTTTGAAATATTGCATTTTTGTTTTCATTTCTGTTCTGTGTTTTTATTATTTTTTAATGTTTATTTTTGAGGGAGAGAAAGAGAGAGAGAGGCAGAGAGAGAGAGTCAGAGCATGAGTGGGAAAGGGGCAGAGAAAGAGGAGACACAAAATCCAAAGCAGACTTCAGGCTCTGAGCTGTCAACACAGAGCCTGACATGGGATTTGAAGCCACAAGCCATGAGATCATGACCTGAGCTGAAGTCAGACACTTAGCCCACTGAGCCACCCAGGCATCCCCAGTTCTGTGTTTTCATTTTTTTTTTTCCCCCAGTTCTGTGTTTTCAAACATAATGTCCTTTGATAATTCCTTTTTGACCCAAGGATTATTTAAAAGTTTGAAGAGTTTTGTCTTTTGTTATTGACCTTTGTCATCAGGAGAGAATGTACTCTGTATGATTTAAAAAATTTTTTTTAAGTTTTTTTACTTTTGAGAGAGAGAGAGAGAGAGAGCACAAGCAAGGAAGGGGCAGAGAGAGTGGGAGACACAGAATCTGAAGCCGGCTCCAGGATCTGATCTGTCAGCACAGAGCCTGAAGCGGGGCTTGAACCTATGGACCACGAGATCATGACCTGAGCTGAAGTCAGATACTTAACTGACCAAACCACCTAGGCGCCCCAACTCTGTATGATATTAATTCTTCTGAATTTGTTAATGTTTGTTTCATTCCCCAATATATGGACTGTCTTAGTGAATGCTCCATGTACATTTGAAAAAAATTGTATTCTACTGTTGTTACGTAGTATGTTGTATACAAGTCTATTGGGTCCTCTTGGACCCTTCATTCTATCTGGTAGTGCCATCAATTGCTGAGAGAGGCAGTTCAAACTGTCAACTGTATGTGTGGATTAGTGCATTTCTCCTTTCTTTAGGATCATTATTTCTTTTTGGTGGATTGATCTTTTTTTAAATCAATATGTAGTGTATTTCTTTGTCTCTAGCAATTTTCTTTGCCTAAAGTCTACTTTATTAGACATTAATAAAGCTACTGCTGCTTTTCTAAAAATTAATGTTTATATGATATATCTATTTCTATCTTTTTGTTTTCAACCTGCCTATGTTATTAAATAAGAAGAGAGTTTTTTAAAGCTTCATATAGTTGGATCATGTTTATTTTTCCATTCTGCTGATCTTTATCTTTTGATTAATATATTTGGGCAATTTATACTTAGGTGATTATTGGTATGTTAGTACTTAAAAGTGTCATTTTATTATTTGTTTTCTCAAGTTTCTGATCTTTTTTTTTTATTCCTTCCTTATGGGTTACTCGAACACTTTTTTAGGGTTCCAACTTGATTTGCCGTTAGTATTTCAGTGTATCTCTTTGTATAGTTTTTTTTTAATGGTTGCTCTGGGTATTAAGGTATACATATGTAACTTATAATAGTTGACTTATATCAATATTGTACTATTTTCAATAAAGTGTGGAAACCTCACTTCTATTTAGTCCTGTTTTCTTTCTCCTTCTGTGCTTTTAGCTATCATTTTCTTATGAATCAGGTGTTACAATATTTATTTCAGTTATCAAATATGATTTATACAATTCATGAGGACAAGGATTGTCTATTGTGTGTCTATTCTTCCTGTTGTTCCTTCTTCCTTCCTGATTCTTCTTCTTTTTTTTTCTTTTTCTTTTGTATCTTATTTATTTTTTATTTATTTATTTTTTTTACAAATAGCTTTTTGTCAAATTAGTTTCCACATAACACTCAGTGCTCATCCCCAAAGTGCCCTCCTCCATGCCCACCCCCCCTCCCCCCCACATCCATCAGTCCTCAGTTTTTGTCAGCATTCAAGAGTCTCTCATGGTTTGCCTCTCTCCCTTTCCCCCACCATTTCCCCCCTTCTTCTCCCCCTTGTTCCTCCGTCAAGTTCCTCCTAATCCTCCTATACGTGCAAACATATGATATTTGTCCTTCTCTGCCTGACTTATTTCGCTCAGCATAACACCCTCAAGGTCCATCCATGTTGCTACACATGGCCAGATTTCATTGTTTCTCATTGCCATGTAGTATTCCATGGTATAGATAAACCACATCTTCTTGATCCATTCATCTGTGGATGGACACTTAGGCTCTTTCCATGTTTTAGCTATTGTGGAGAGTGCTGCTATGAACATTGGGGTACATGTGCTCCTATGCCTCAGCATTTCTGTATCCCTTGGGTAAATTCCTAGCAGTGCTATTGCTGGGTCATAAGGGAGTTCTATTGTTAGTTTCCTGAGGAACCTCCACACTGTTTTCCAGAGGGGCTGTACCAATTTACATTCCCACCAACAGTGTAGGAGGGTGCCCGTTTCTCCACATCCTCGCCAGCATCTAGAGTTCTCTGATTTGCTCATTTTAGCCACTCTGACTGGCGTGAGGTGGTATCTCAGTGTGGTTTTGATTTGTATTTCCCTGATGAGGAGGGATGCTGAGCATCGTTTCATGTGTCTGTTGGCCATCTGGATGTCCTCTTTGGAGAAGTGTCTGTTCATATCTTCTGCCCATTTCTTCACTGGGTTGTTTGTTTTTCGGGCGTGTAGTTTGGTGAGTTCCTTATAGATTCTGGATATTAACCCTTTATCTGATATGTCATTTGCAACTATCTTTTCCCATTCTGTTGGTTGCCTATTAATTTTCTGGGTTGTTTCCTTGGCTGTGCAGAAGCTTCCTGATTCTTCTTCTATTATTTCTCCTATCATTTCCTTTCACTTTGAAGAAATTTCTATAGCCAGTCTTTAAAGATTGGCCTGTTAATGATAAATTATTTAGTTTTCCTTTATTTGAGAATGTTTTTATTTCTCTTCCACTTCTTTAGAATAAGTTTTGCTGTGTGTGGAATTCATGAAGTTCTTTTACTTCAGCACTTGAAACATATTATTTAAATTTTGTTTAGTTTTTTGGGTCTGTAGGCTTATGTTTTTTGACAGATTCGTGAACTTTTCAGGTTTTATTTCTTCATCTATTCTTCAGCTTTAGCCCTGGCCCATTCTGCATCTGTTTTTCTTATGAGACTTTGATGATAGGAATGTTGAACCTTTTGTCTCATACGTCTCTGAAACTCTGCTCATTTATTCTTTTTAAATCTATTTTCTCCTCTTTGTTTTTATTAGATGAATTCTATTGTTGTGTCCTAAATTTCACAGATTTGAGCTTTTTCATCTCTGTTCCACTATTGAGACTATCAATACTACCCCTTCCTTTTGCCTAATTTTCATTTTTATTGTTCTATTTTTCAGTCTTATAATTTCCATGTAATTCTTTTTTATCTTTTCTTTCTTTTCTTAGATTTGTGTTTTCATTTGTTTTAAGAGAATTTATAATTGGTTGTTGAAGCATTTTTATGATGGCTGCTTTAAAATCCTTGTCAGATAATTCCAACATCTGAATAATATCATTTGTGGCATCAGTTTATCATCTTTTTTCATCTGAGTTGTGATTTTCCTAGTTCTCATTATAGCGGATGAATTTAAGTTGTATTCTGGACATTTTGTCTGTTGTCAGGAGTCTCTGGGCCTTATTTAAATCTTACATTTTAGCAGACAGTTACCCTTTTTAGGTTTAGCACAAGAGTTAAATTATGTTTGTGAACCGCAGTTTAATTTTCGGAGTATTTCAATGTTATTTTGATGTGCTTGGTTTTTCTGATTTCATGGAAGTCTTACTGGTCCCTGCTGGTGTGTCCTGAGAAGTGGAGGCAGTTTCCAAGGCCAGCTGATACATGTCTCTCAGGAGGACAGTGGTGTGGTGGGACCCCTGCATTTGTGTCCCAGGCTGCCCGGGTGTGTCTGGGCAGAGCAGGACAGTCCCAGCTCTTTGTGATAGACTGTTCTCAGCTGGCCCTTGAGGTGGTGGGTCCTCTCTGGTTCCACTCCTGCTCAGGTGTGTTTCCATAGGAAAGGGGCATCTCAGGCCTGGCAGGAAGGAAAGACCCCTGGCCACTGCTATCCAGCAGGGCTCCAGTGGATGTCTGCCAGTGGTTCACCTGGTGCTGTCAGAGAAACCTTGTTTCATCTGGAGGGTAAGCATACCTAGACATCCACTGTCACTGGGTGGAAGCTGAGGAGCACTATGCATGGTAGCCTTCCTCCACTGGGTGGGGACTGAGGCCAAGTGCTGTGCTGCTTTCCAACCTTAAGTCTACCCTTCCTTTTGCCTTTTCCCAGTGTCTTCCTGGGATTTCCTGGTTCATCATCCCAGGGTTTGTAGTTGTGCTTAGTTGGGGGTAAGGTAAGGAGGATGGGCCTATTTCATCTTGTTTCTCCCTCCCACATACGTATATCATATATATGATATTCCACATATGATATCTATAGAAAGATTATATCTCTATCTCTGTATCTATAATTTATATATAATCTCACCCTCTTGTCAGTCAAATCATTTAGTGATTTATTTCAGTTTCCACCATACAGTACAGTAGTATGGTTGAGAGCCTAGTCTAGGACCTAAACTCCATTGGTCTATGCACATGACCTTGACTATCTGTTCTTGGGCTTGGACCTTGCTTCCAGAGATACAGTGCTCTGCATGCCCATTCCCTAGGCTAGTCTAGATTTATAGGTGTTGCCATGGTGCAGTCATTAACAATGCCTTCTCATTTCCTGAAGGGCTTTGCTGTGGATAAGAGGAGTTCTGTGGTGATCCTATTCAATGGGCTATTGTGAAGAATCAAGGAGCCAAACTAGGTAAGCTGTTTGGCACATTGCAAGGCCTTATAAATGCTACCTACTACTATTATTTTATTTTTTATGTCATAATAAGTGTACTCTTTAATCTCCATCATCTCTTTCACCCATCCCCCCAACCACCTCCCCTCCAGTAACAATCAGGACACTTGGGTGGCCTCAGTCAGTTAAACCTCTGACTTTGGCTCAGGTCATGATCTCATGGTTCGTGAGTTTGAGCCTGGCATTGGGCTCTGTGCTGACAGCTTGGAATCTGTAATCTGCTTCAGAATCTGTCTGACTGTCTGTTTCTTTCTCTCTGCCCTTCCCTAGTTCATGCTCTATGTGTCTTTCTCTCAAAAATAAATAAACATTAAAGAAAAAAAGAGTATGTTTCTTGGTCTGTCTCTCTGTTTTTTCCCTTTGCTCATTTGTTTTCTTTCTTAAATTCCACGTATGAGTGAAATTATATGGTATTTGTCTTTCTCTGACTTTTTTCACTTCTCATAATACTCTCTCCATCCACGTCATTGCAAATGGCAAGATTTTACTCCTTTTAATGGCTGAATAATATTTCACACATATTGTTATTATTAGATGAATTTTTCTTTGTGTAGTATGCATATGTTATATATGTCTTACAGTCAACCACTTATTAAACATTAAGAAAGTGCTATTTCCTTAGTTTATTTTAGTAACTAGAAATATAAATAAAAGTACCAACCTGTCCTTTCACACCCTGGGTGGGAGGGCTGTCTAGTGTGTGCCCAGGTGCTCACTCCCCGCCAGCCAGCTCCAGGGGGAGCATCAGGAGTCAGATACCAGCTGGTGAACATGGTCAGATAGTGAGTGGATAGATACATAGACGCAGGAGGGCTAGATGACTTTTAACTGAGAATAATGTACCATGATAACTGAGGGTGTTGATTTTGATATTTCTCCCCAGAAACTTCACGCTGCCTTTGTTGTTCCCAGGCTGTTATTCTTGAGATAAGCAGAGAGGAGTAGTGCTTTGCCCTCAGGCTGGCACTCAGATATCTGGCTGTTGGACAAAGTTGGGCAAAACTTGTTCTATTAATTGTAGACAGGCAAGAATTAAAGCTGTGAGGATGAAATAGAATGGAATACAGAAGGTTGTATCTGTTGTTTATGTGTGATTTCCTATGATTAATATTATTTAATCTTTCATAATTCAGTATAGCAACAAGTTAGAGCTGTATTCTTGGGCGTAGGCAGTTTTGGGGGGTGGGGGAAGATTTCATGCTATTCATTGATTCATGAATGTTTCCCTTTTTGCAAAATGTGTTTGGACTTTGTTCCACTTCTGTCTTGTTCAGCATCCAGGCGTTTTTAATAGTGGCAGAAAAGTGTTTCTTGGTGGTCCCGTTGCTTTTTGATCACATTTTTGTTTTAATGTGTGCTACAGTGGAGCAGTGTTGCTTATGCAAAGGTGTTTGTCTTACCTGTATTTCCCAACACTATGGATATTTGGAGAAGATTTACTGGACATTAGTTTCCATTTATTGTTTCAAAAAAGATTTTGTGTTTCCAGCAAACTGCTTTTAAAAAGTTCATGATACAATTCCTTTTTGCGATTCAGGGAGTGAATTGAAGAAAAATTACTAGATTGTATTAGAAATTACCTTTTTTGGGGCACCTGGGTGGCTCAGTTAAGCATCTGACTCTTGATTTCGGCTTAGGTCATGATCTCATAGTTTATGCAATTTAGCCCTGCATTGGGCTCTGTGCTGACAGAGTGGAGCCTGCTTGAGATTCTCTCTGTTTCTCTCTCTCTCTCTCTCTCTCTGCTTCTCTCCTACTTGTGCTCTCTTTCTCTCTCAAAATAAATAAATAAACTTAAAAGATTAAAGAATTACCCTTTTTGCTCTCTGCTTTAATGATTTTGGATATAATTTTTATTGCCCAATTTTTATTTGAATATTAATGTCCAGTTATACAGAAATCTTAAAGGAAATGACATTCTTTGTTAAACAATGCAGGAGTCAATGACCTGTCAACTAACTTCTTTCTTAAGCTTCAGTTACTTCAATTACATATTCCATCTATCTTTCAGAACAAAACCAATTAGCTCTCCTCCGAATTATCAGACTTAAAATTGTTTTAAGGAATGTTACTTTGTACCCAAGTGAGCTGAATCTACCTCAAAGCCCTTTAATAATATGATGTCCTAAATGTATTCATCAAGGATGGCAGATCTTATCTTTATAAATATGTTTCCTTTTACAAAGCACTGGAGACCTTTTCCACTCATGGAGTTATTTTAGTGTTATTACTGAGAATACATTTTACTGAGAGTACATATTATTGAGAGTACAATGGAATATGTAATTGAAGTAAAGAAAGATTAAGAAAGAGTAAGATATTGATTGAAAATCTAATGTTAGGACTGTATTTCTAATCTAGACAACTTTCCACATAACTCTTAAAATATTTTATAATATTTCTTTACCTGTTATATTTTTTCCACTAGAAAAATCAAGGTCATTGATTCTTTATTTCCATCATTCAAATGGAACATTCTATTGGCCAATGTTTTGGGGCACATTCCATCCCAATCATGCCAGTGCATTGCAGTTAATTTTAGAAGTGCACAGTATAATCAGGAAAAATCACTTATAGGTATACATCAAGTAATATGAGAGCAAAATGTTACGAGAGGCTGAGTTAAGTTACATAAAGAGGTGCTAAGAAGAATTTGTGGTGTCCAGATTAGAGGTGAATAATGCCACATCAGTTTTGAACATGACAGCACTCAGGCACCTGGGTGGCTCAGTGGGTTAAGTGTCTAACTCTTGATTTCATCTCAGGTCATGATCCCATGGTTCATGAGTTCAAGCCCTGCGTCAGGCTCCGTGCTGATAGCAGGGAGCCTCCTTGGGATCCTCTCTCTCCCTCTCTCTCTCTCTGCCCTTCCCCTGCTATCATGTGTGAGCTTTCTCTCTCTGTCTCTCTCTCTCTCTGTCTCTCTCTCGTTCTCAAAATAAATAAATAAACTAAAAAAATATAATGAACATTACAGCACTTGTGAAGGATGAAGCAATCTCTGTCAAAAGATAATTTTCAGAAAAAGGTGAAAGCCACATTCTCCTACAGCTATTAAAATGAACACATGTTGAAGACTTTATTTTACTCCTCATCAATGAAGGAACTAGACAGATGTTAAAAATAGTCTGAAGGAAAGTAACAACAACAGCAACAGCAACAACACAAATTTGTGTGGAATGAGTGAATTGAATTGCAAATGGAGGCAAAACTAATTTTTCCATAGGAATAGTGGAATCAGCTGAAATCTTACAGAACAAAGCAAGTTTTCCCATCCATCCTTTCTTTCAGCTTACAAAGATATGAGAAAAAGCTTGATGATAATGAACAAAGTATGAATCAGACTCTCTGGAAGGGTTTGCTAGAGACAATGCATCATTTTTCATTGAAGTTGAACTTTTTTTTCTCATTTCCCCTTGGGTTCATTCTGCCTCACTCCTTGACAAAAAAGAAGAGAATTAAATCAGGGAAGGAAGCCAGAATCATGCTTGTGTAATCTTTCAGCTCATAGGAACAAACTATGTATGTATGTATATACATATACATACAGATACACACACACATATAGTATATAAATAGTATATATACATATATATATACAGTTTCCAATTTACTTGATGAAGATGAACTTGAGTTATAGTAGGAATGTGCTTTTCATTAGTTAAACCATGTTATCACTCTTCTAGGACTACATGGGGGCTGTTACCACAGTACTTTTAAGTCCAGTGCATTACAGAACTAATCCTGCCTTCTGTAAAAAGATCAGAAACAACAAATCAGATAGGAACAAAGTTTAATAGAAAGAAGTGGTGGGGGATTAGATAAAATAGTACAATTCACATCTTGCATCAGAAAATGTTGACTGTAATCCTACATCCACTGGGGACCCCACACAGACCCCAGCCCTGGGTCCTGCTCTGGTCCTATACATGGTGTGGACAGGTGGTTACATACCAGCGAATCATCAAATATAAGAGCAGGGGATTATTTCCCTTGTTACAACCCTCTTCTCACTAACTGCTCCAGCATAAACTGGAGATTTTTGAGGACAAACTTAGAAGGAAAAACAATTTAAAACTGTCTCAAGAATTTAGCATTAGGTCAGCTTCTGAGAAGGAAAGAAATAGAAGAAAGTGTTGAATAACTAGTTTTCCTTTTTGGTAAGAAAAACATGGGCACACTTGAAATCAACCAATAGAACTTAAGAAAGTTTTGAGTCTTGTAAAAGGACAAATTTCAGCAAATAAAATGAGCTATTTGGGGGCAAGACCCACTGATGGTTCTACTTTGTCCAAGAGCATCTTGGTTAGCGGCTAAAGGCCATTTGGGGCTTTGTCATCCCGCTAAACTTACTAAATCTTGGTTTACTTAACTATGAAACGGGCATAATAATAGCTACCTCAAAAGGCTGTGAAATAAAATAATATGCCAGAAAGCAAAAGGCAAAAGCAGAATTGTTCAGTCATCAGTGATTCAGGGGGCAGTCACTATGATCGAACACACTTTAAATTGGAGGCTTTTCATCCAGTGGCTCTGCCTGGGCTTCATGCCAAGACCATGCCTGTCTGGGCCTTAATCTGAGGAGGAGAAGGGGAGGCAGTCTGACCCAGGGAAAGGACATAGACATTGGATGAGTAGGTGCAACTTCAGCTCCTGGCTTTGCTCCCCGCAGAGTGTCTAGGTGGGCAACTGGGCACTTCCTAAGGGTGCCATAGATATGGTAGCTCTGAATCGGAGATGATTCTGCCCCACTAGTAAGAATTCAGTATTTATTTCACAAGAACTAAACGAAGTCGCAGATTTAAGGGTCTTACTTGGTAAATGACGCAATATCATCTTTGTTACCCTTGTTATTGGTAACCCACCACTTCCCACCAGGCTTGAGTGGACCCGTGAGCTTTCCTCTGCTCACGGCCCTTGTGGCCTGTTCCTGGCATCTGTGGAGATCCAGCACAAGTGGCCACTGTCTCCTGAGGTCTGGCTTGTGCCTCCTCCATGAGCCTCCGGCTCCCTGACGGCAGGCACTTGAGCTGCAGGCTCCCAACAGTGGATGAGGAAGGACTGTCAGTGCTTCGGATGTACCTTTGTGCCCACTTATAGAAGGAAGAGGCTGCACTACCCTCTTCGTGGCCCAAGCCTTGTAAAAACTTCTCTTGAAGTCTTAGACATAGGGGCAGTATATTTAACTCCTCTGAACCTCACTTATCATCAAAATGAGGATGATATGTCGCTCATAGATTTTAGACTGCTGAAGGAGAATCCGAGCGTATGAACAGTAAGAGCTTGTGAAAAAGGCCTTGGGCAGGCCGAAGGCCACATGTGTCTCTTCCATGTCTCAGGAGAGAGCTCACGGAGCATCTAATGAGCACGGAGAAGGCCCTTTGTGGCCAAGAGTAGCACATCCTCTTCTCTTTGGAGCCTGGCTCCAAAACATATTGAAAACTTGGGAGAAGACAAAAAATGCAGCTCTCTTTGAAGGCTTTTCTTTGGATGTCCTGAAACTGCTCAGAACTGCCGACTCTGCTCTTTTCCCTTGATCCTCTGGTGGCTCCAGTGAGGTTAAATCCAAAGAGGAAGTTCTTTTCCCACTCATGCTGTAACCTGATATGCTGCCTGGAAATGCAAGTCACAGTGTGAGAATGTGCATGCTATGGCTCCCTGGGGAGAAGAAGGGACTTTCTAGTCTCATGACTAGGCCTGCATTTGCCTGGCTGCCATTGAATGCGCAGGTCAGGAGCAGGGACTGTTACCTGAGCACCAATTCTTAAGATACAGTATTTGAGCAAAACCGCATTCTGTGCAAGGGGAAGGAAGGCATGGTCAGAGGGAAGAGAGGGAGAGCTGGACTTCAAATATGATAAATGATGATTCTGGGAGACTTCCTGGCTCGGGTCATCATTTTGGTTGAGTAGTGCTCCACGTGTGGCTGACCTTTTGCTTTAGTTTCCTCGTGCTTGTAGGCAGTTGTGATATAGTGACACCGGGCTGGGCTTGGAGTCACAAGTCCTGGGTGTAAGTCAAGGCTCTGTCACTTTCTAACTGCGTGATCTCAGACAACTCATTAAACCTTGGGCACTCAGTTGCCTCAGCTGCCAAAATGAACAGAGCTGTACTTATAACACTTGATTGTGGGGAGGTATAAGTGAGAAAACCTATAAAATTGCTGGGCACTGAGCAAGTGCTTGATAAAGGTTCATTAAAAAAAATTTTTTTTTTACCTTGCCAACCCCAGTGCTGACATGAATTTTTCAGAGGTTTATTTTTGAATTCTTATTAAGTAGTAGTATGTGGATTATCTTAACTATTTATATTATCTATGATAGTTTCTTACTTGAAAGTCTTTACCCCACATGCTACCTCGATGCTGAAAACTAAAACCACGTCCTACTCTCTGCATTAGGGTAATTTTATGTTATTCCTTTGCTTTCATTGGCATAATTTATTTTTCTCATGAATCTCTTGCTCCGGCAATGGTTTGATTGTTCATTACGGGGACTTCTTGAAAGATCTATTCACTCTTCCCCAGGAAACATTGGCAGTTTGTGTTCTAAGAGTCAAAGGAATCCCTCATCTCAGAGTCCTCCCCTTGCTGTGTTCTCCAGTCCAGGACCACTGTTGTGATTCTTACCTGATACTAAATGAGTCCTTCTTCAGATCAAAATCCCAAACCTCAGTCAATTCCGACCTTCCTTTCCCTCCTCCGAGGCACTGTTATAATAAATTGAAATTACTTTACTTTGGTAAGCAACACATTCAGCTGCACATATCAGCAGGTGAAGTCAGTGATGTTTGGGGGTCCAGACGTTTTGGTTTGGGAGGTCCCACTGAGATCCAGTCAATGCTGGAATGTTTAGTGGCAGCATTCCACTGGGAAACAGCCCTTTCCTTGGAGGCCTGTGGAGCGCCCTGCTAGGCATGGGGGCTTCCTGATCATAATGCTGAGGTACTGGGGTTTCATAGTGGTTAGAACAATCACCTCCTTCAGTGAGCTCCCAGATGCTGTTTATTTTGTTTCCTAGAGTAAGGAATGCTCGTTAGCTATCTTTTGGCTGTCTGATCAGATTGGTGAAATGCTTATCCTTGGTGGGAATCTACCAGAGTACTAAAACTACTGTTTGTCTCTGCCTGTCCCTGTCACTTTATTGTCCTTCATTAAGAGGGACCTTGAAATGAGCCCATTCCTCAAGCCAGCCTTGGGAAAAAGCAACTTCTGAGGGTCTGTTGTAAGACTGGCATCCTTTGGTTGCTCATCAAAACCATTTGGGAACTTCCTGCAGTCTTGTCTTTTGTCCAGGAGAGTCTGGTTCCAGGAGATACCTCTCTGCAGACCACTCCATACTTCTGGAGCCACAATCTTTGTCTGGTGTTTGTAGCCGAATGGCCCATCTGCTTCTTTGAGAGGCTGAGACCTGAAGTACATAAACAGTTTTGGATGAAAAATTCCTGGGCTCTCATGAATTTGACTCTGTCTGAAGTTGCATCCTTACCTCTTCCTCCAGGCTGACCTCCTGCTACATGACTAATGCGTTTACATTATAATCCAAACTTGTATGCTTATTTTACCAAATGACATATGTTAGCCAAGGATATTTGTGGGGCTTTTGATGTGACCGATTGTTTGAGAGGCATCTTAGAAGAATACTAGGGCAAAATTTCAAACTTCCAATCGTCTTCAATTTTTAATTAGTACAAGGAAGCATCAAAAGGTTTTTTAGTTTCAAAAATCTCTTGCTTAAGAGACCTTTTGGACAAGGCAAAAGAGAAATTTACCACTGTTGCTTCTAGATCTCTCGAAATCTCAACTTGAACTGAGGAGCCTATGTTCCTCTCGCCCACCCTATACTCATTCTGCCCCTAAGACTTAGTTGCCTCTTAAAGCTAAACCTCTCTCAGAACTGGAGTGCCCTTTTCTGTTGATATGAAGCACTGTTTTTTTTTTTTTCTTTTTCTTTTTTAATTTTTTATAGTTTTTAAAATTTATTTTTGAGACAGAGAGAGACAGAGCATGTGCGGGTGAGGGGCAGAAAGAGAGGGAGACACAGAATCTGAGACAGGCTCCAGGCTCTGAACTGCCAGCACAGAACCTGATGCAGGGCTCAGACCCACGAACCATTAGATCATGACCTGAGCTGAAGTCGGACACTTAACTGACTGAGCCACCCAGATGACCTAACACTGTTTTTTGTTTTTTGTCTTTTTCTGAGCTGAGAGCCATTGTTAGAATTTCCAAAGACCCGACAGAAGAAGGAGACATTTGCAGAGGGATTTAGCATAATTTTAGGAATGTATAATCCAGAACTCCCTAATAGATACCAGTTGATTCATTATTAGGAGAAGCCTAGGTAGAATGGGAAACTTTAACAGGACTTTAAAAAGACCTCAACTTTCATAGGAAACCAGAGGGGCTTAGAAAAGCTTCCAAAGTTGGAAGATGTCTTTTGGAGACTAACCCCAAGGTCTTCCCTCTGAAAACAGTGGGCTGCAATCTAGTCCTGTAAGTAAAGCAAGGACAGAGGCCAGAGAACTCTGGGATGAACTCCTTAATCCTGGAAGACAGCATCCAGGGACAGTTCTTGAGGTAGATGGGATTCCATTTTTCTCTTTTCACTTTTATAAATGATGTTAACACAAAAATCAGAGACTGATACCTAAGCACAAAGTAGAATTGGGAAATAACTCCATTCATAGAACTCCCACACCCTACTGAGCATTTTGAAAGTACCTCAGAATGGAAGCAAAGTGGAATCCTGACAAAATGAATGGCTTTGCAGATAAGACATGAGATGCTTCTACCTCTGTCATTCAGCCTAAAAGAAGGAGTCTCTTGATAATAAAGCCACTGGAACAGAAAGGGCATTGAAGTAAGAATTGCCTTATCTTGGCTAAGTAAACAGAGAACATACACAAAAATGACATGATTAATCAATAAGGGGAAATTTGCAAGGGGTTGATCTAAAGAGTAAAGAAGTTCTTTTGGCTTATGGAAGAAAATCGGCATAAAGAATGGATCCAAAAGTCTATGCAAGGTGTTAAAATCTAAGCAAAGTTTTCTTAGTTTTGATGAATTCATTTCTTTGGTTTAGTGTTTGTCTTCACCAAAAATATGAACAAGTATTTTTTTTTCTGTGTAATCTTCCAAGATACTGTTTTACTAGAATATATTTGTGTGTTTTATTTTGTCTTTATTACGTCCTCAATGATTTAAAAACCTTTTTAGTTTAATTCCAGTTAGTTAACATACAGTGTTATATTAGTGTCAGCTGTACAATATAGTGATTCAACAATTGTATATGGCACCGGTACTCATCACGACAAGTGTACTCCTTAATCCCCATCACCTGTTTCACTCACGCCCCCACCCCTGCCCCATAACTCAGTTTGTTCTCAGTAGTTAAGAGTCTGTTACTTGGTTTGTCTCTATTTCTTTCTCTCTTCTTCCCCCTTTGCTCATTTGTTTTGTTTCTTAAATTCCACATATGAGTGAGATCATATGGTATTTGTCCTTCTCTGACTGACTTATTTCACTTAGCATAATACACTCTAGCTCCATGCATGTTGTTGTAAATGGCAAGATATATTCTTTCTTATGGTTGAGTAATATTCCATTTTATATATATATATAATTACATTACATATAATAATATATAATTATATTACATATATATATATGCCACATCTTCTTTATCAATTCATCAGTCAATGCTATTATGTCCTTGGAAAACAGACTTCCTTACTTTTAAAAGAGAGAAGGCTCTTTCTAGTCTCAGAAGCAGCTGGTCTTTGGGCATACACAGCTTCCATCCCAGATTCATAGAAGCAGACCATGACTGTCACTCCTCAATCTGCATTTCTTCTCTATTCTAGCCACTTTCTTTCCTCTTCCTGGGTTCTGGTGACTTTATTTACCTGCAAGTCTTGTGTTTTTAATATTGCTTTTGGCATTTTTAATCCCTCCTTGGTATGATCCCAATACTTTGTATAATTTACCACAAGCTGCATAAAGAGTACAACCAAACCAACTGCTGGTTTTGTGCACATTTCTCTACAGGAGCACCAATGTCCTATGGTTCCATTTCCTTGTAATGAATCAATTTTCTGGGACACTGGGCTCAACCACTACAGTGGGCCAGGCAGCCAGAAATCTAAATGCCCCTTCACATTGTGCCAATAACGGGGAGTGTGTGCCCACAGGAGGGAGCGATGTACTTAAAGCCCTGCAGCCCTCGCTAGGATCATTAATATTAAAAGAAGCAAGAGTGAGAAATCAGAGAATTAGGTTATTTGGATAATGGTCTCAGATCTGGTTTTCTTTAGGCTGGGTATGGGATACGTTCTCTTGGTTTAACCTGGGCCCTGGTGACTCTTGGCTGAGAAGTGGACGACACACTTGGATCACAATCCTTCTCTGAGTAAGAGTCTGTGGCCATGTCCAGATGTGACATCTTCAGAGTCCTCGGGGCTGGTGTACAGTCACTGTTCCATTGAATGATCCAGTGCAGGGTCCTCCAAAAGAATGAGCAACTTGGTGTTTCTGGAGGTTGTGGAATTGTGCAGGGTGGAGTAAGCCTCAACAGGCTCCTGGCATGTGATCCTCATGCCTCAACAAGTGTGCAAGTCCGGATGGGCACACATCCTCGGGTGTTAATTAATGATCTTCTCAGGCTGAAGAGTGAAAGGAGGCTGGCCACATACACTGTGCACTCTACACTCAGCCTGGACACCAGGAACCACAGCCACACCTGCTGTGAATACTAACGTCCTTCGCGATTCCTCTGCCTTCATTAGCATCATTTAATGTTTCCAGGAGTGTCTTGCACAGGCTTGTGGTTTGATTGTTCATTATAGGGACTTCCTGAAAGACTTGTCCACTCTTCCCTGGACAACATTGACAGTGTATGCCCTAGGAGTCAAAGCCATCTCTCACCTCCAAGTGCTACCCTTGCTGTGTTCTCCATCCGGGACTGCTGTATCACTGTCCTTCTCCTTCTCCCAACTGGGCCCCACATTAGGTCAAACTCCCAAGTCTCAACCATGATCTGGCCCTCTCCTCTTGGAAGCACCAGCGGCTTTGGGAGGTGGTGTCCCCCCACAGGAGTGGGGTGGTGTCCCCTCCAGGAGTGGGGATTGTGTCCCCCCCCCTCACAGGAGCTGGGGTGGTGTCCCTTTCCCATAGGAGAGGCAGACTCAGCTTCTTCTCATCAACAGGTTGTCTTGGCAATGTTTGGGTGCCAGGTTTTGACATACGTTCCACATATTATAGAAACTTTGGAGAAGTTATAAGTGCAGAATTTGAAAAATGTCTGCTCTCCATGTTTTGTATCTTAAATTATTGCTACAATCCTGAATTGAGGTTTATATATTTAAAAGTATTTCACCTTCTTGGAACTCCATCTGAAACAAATGCAGTAGATAAATTCATGCTTGAGTGTACACTTATTTGGTTTTTCTGACAGAAAGTTAATCTCTGTTCGTTTACAGGTAAACCACAGAAGAGCTGATCCAGGGTTGGGGCTGCCCACAGAGGCTAGGAGGGAGCCAGGAGCGACTGGAACCAGGCATCTGTTCAGAGCCATCCTTGTGCCAGCAGCTCCCTGCACATCACACTGTCTTCACCCCTCACAACTTCCCTGCTGTGGGGGCGTCCTCTTCACTTTACAGATGAGGAAACTAGCTCTTAGGTCAAAGGACTCAGCTGAACAAGGGTTCCAACCCATGTTTGGCTGCGGAAGACAGAGCCTTCCTTTCGGCCTCTCCCCAGCCTTTACTGACTGCCTCCTGCGGCTTACCCGTTGTCATGGGTGCTGGCCTCGACTGGGCCCTCAAGGGGCTCACAGATCTTGGTGGACAATATCGAAGTTCTGTGTGAAATCCAAGAGTAGTTTTGCAAGTTACTTCGAGAGCACTTAGCTCCTGAGGTGGGAAATGGGCCACCCGAGCTGAGACTCTGCTCCGAGTCAGAATTGAAATAGACTCTCTGGGCCCCAAGTCGTCCTCTTTCCCCAGACAGTCTTTAAGAGCTCCCAGTGACGTGCCTCACTCCATCTTCCTGGTTGCCATGAATGCCAGTTTGTTTTGCTTTGTGGCTTCCATGTCCCACTGGTATTGCCCTGATGCACCCAGAAGTGGGGGGCTTCACACCCCTGCTGAAGAGAGGAAGGACAGCCTCTCTGCTGGCTTTTTTAACATGCACTCCGAGAGTTTCTTATTATGCTTTTAATGTTGTAAGTCATTTATTAGGTTCTGGATCTGATGCCTGGGAAAGGGAGGGCTACCATGCCCCCTCACCACCTTCCCTGCTCCCCCCCACCCCCCGCCCCAGCCTTGTGCTCCCTTTGAGTGCTGTACAGATGAATGCCAGCATCTCTCGGCTGTCAAGAAGTCATCTGGGATCCTTGGCTTTCTCTTGTATCAGAAGGAACTTGCTGTCCCCTGTGAAGTTGTCCAGCAGAGAGCCCAGTCTTTCTCTTCCTTGCTTCTCTTAGAGAAACACTAAATTCTCATGTTGCCTCATTGTGGCATGTCTGAAATGTCTGAATTCCCAGAGAGAAAACATGGATTAGGCTGATCTGGGATTTTTAGTACACATGCTTTAAAATGACTTGATTCCTTGAAATGGATTCAACCCCTAATCAGGGCTGTCTTTCTCAAAACTAAGAAAGCCTCCACGTTGTCCTTCTTCCCTCTCCCTCCCTGCCTCTCTCTGTCCACATCCCCCCCGCCGCCCCTCTCTTTGTCTCCCTGTTCCTTCTTTCTTGTGTTTTCCAGAATAAAGTACCATCAGGTAGCTATTAGGAAATCTGCTTTAGGACATTTGAGTTTTAGGAAAGCAGGCCCTTCTCAATTGTCATGAATATAATTTGGGTTACATAACTTTCAGTTGGTCCTTGGCCAAAGATCGCTTTTATTGGGAATACGTTATTACGACTAAGTACTACATTCCAAATCCTTTTGGATATTTAATCATCTTTATCAGAAGCAAGTGGTACACCAGTAACTTATGGTCTTTTCCAAATAAAATAACTTTGTTCAGTTGTAGTGAGAATTTATTTCAGTGTTATGACAAATTTCAATTCTATTATTTACAGTTCACTTATTTATCTTTTACAGGCAACGATGCCCCGGATGGAAGTTTAAGTAAATCAGATGTGGAAAACTTTTTGGCACTTCAGGACAACGGCAGTTTCTCATCCTGCACAGAGCTTGGCTGAGGCTGGTGCCCTGTATCTGTGATGGACGTTGGAAACAGAAGCAAGGTGAGAATTTGGAGATGACCGAAACACCAGGAAGGTCATCACTGGTCTCTGGAGGAAGCAACTATGGGGTGGTTTGAATACGTCACGGTGACTGTGACATTGAAAACAATGCATCCACCCAACTAAAACAAATCTCTATTTTTGGAAACATTCACAAGTTATAGAAACCCCATGATGTTGAACGAAAATAAAAATTCTTTAAAAATACAAAGGGAAATCTTCTTTCACATAATACCTTACATGATATCATCTAAACATTTTGAACTGTGTTGTTCCCCTTTGCGATTGAATTAATTTTAGTTTTTAAAATTCATGGTTTATCTCCAGATCCCAGTTCAGGTTAATATTACCCCCTGCTGACTCAGGCCATTCTTTTGCAATTCTATAGAATAAGAATCTTCATTTCAGATTTCAGGCATTCTGGTTTTATTGCTGTAAAGAGACTGCACAGTAAACAAAATGGCATTTAATAGATTCTTTTATCCAGGACCCATAATACATTCTGAGTCCTTTTTTCCTAATTGCATTAAATTGTGACAGCTCTAATAGTGATGGGCAAAGAATTTGAATCAGAGAGAGCAAAAAGCCTAGGTCAGCTCAGCTGTGTCTGGGTGTCGCTCCTTCAGTGTAGGGTCAGGGGCCTTGGGAACCAGGAGCCTGTTTGCTTTGCCTGCACACTAAAGATGCAGTCCCCCACCCCCCATACCTCCTCCACCTCTCCGCCCCCACCAGCAGATTAGATTTGGTGTCTGGCCAAATCCTTGGCCAAGACTCTATAACAGTAGAGGCCTTACACTAACCTTTTAGTGTACAGTCATCTAGAAACTTTAAATTGAGTTATGTGAATATCATACACTAGACATATCACTGAGAGTGAAGTTTGGTTTATCAGCAAACGTGTGATGTCAGAGCCATTTCCTTGGCTGCTTTAAACACATAACAGTTGCCTCAAAGGCAGTGTAACTGAATAACATGAAAAAGTAGAGCTCAAAATTGCTGAATTAGAAGTATGAACGTATTGTCTACCAAGTTACAAGCTTATTCAGATACATTTGGATTGCTCTGTGATTATTTGTAGTTACTGTCAGAAAGGATGTTAGGAGCACCTGGGTGGTTCAGTCAGTTAAGCATCCAGCTCTTGACTTTGGCTTAGGTCATGATCTCACAGCTTGTGGGTTCAAGCCCTGCATCAGGCTGTATGCTGGCAGTGCAGAGCCTGCTTGGGATTCTCTCTCTCTCCTTCTCTCTCTGTCCCTCTCCCACTCACATGCTCTTTCTCTTTCTCAAAATAAATAAGTACCATTTTAAAAAAGAAAGAGAGAGAGAGAGAGGGAAGGAGGGAGGGAGGGAGGAAGAAAGAAAGGAAGAAAGAGAGAGGAAGGAAGGAAGGAAAGAAGGGAAGAAAAAGAAGGAAAGGATTTTACTAAAGGCCTTGTCTCAATTTACTAGCCTTCTTGGGGACAAGTTGAAAATGATGTGTGGTTCATGAATCTTGCCTCAGATCACAATGCCGTGTTCATTGCCCCAGTTTAGACTTAGAAACGTGATTCAAATTTAGCCATGGTACTGTGGATGCATGCTTGGAGGTTAAAACCAAAAACCACTATACCAGGTAGGAAAACACCCAAAATTCCAATTTGAGTAAGAGTAATTTACAAAGAGACAATGCCAAAGGGGTGGACTGGCTGGGCGGCGACCCCCCAGTAGAGCTTGTTTGGGTGTCCCTGTGACACAGGGCTGCTTTGGGAAGTATCAGTTTGATGAGCTTTGTCAATTTCTTAGGCACAGCAGAGGCCTGTAATTGCTTTCTGTCCTTACCTAGGGAATGCAGACTGGTGTTAATTGGAGGACCTAATGGGATTAGGACTGATTTTGGAGAGAAGTTGTCTAATCTTCTGCTGACTGTCTCCCTGAGTTAAAGGAAAAAAGCAAATAAGACAAACCTGGTTTTACTAATGCCTACTGCTTTCTCTCGCTGGCTGCAATTGCAAGCATTTTGGGCAGGGTTTGGTAAGGGCTTGATGCAGCCCCATAGAGACATGTGGCCAGTGCTGGGTGCGGCAGGCAATGACTTCTGTCTCAGAGAGCATTGCATAAATGGGGATGAGCTTTGGCAAAGCACAGGGAAGGACAGCTTGGAGGGGTTAAGTCTTAGGAAAAAAGTAGTGGAAAGGATGTGCTTATCATCCACACTTTGAAATCTCTGACTTTGCATCCTTCAAGTCTAAACTTGGCACTAACAAAGACTCCATTGTGAGAGGATTTGGGTTAAGTCACCATGGACAGCTTACTTCGCTTTCAGGATTTGGAGATGGCATTTCTCACCTCCTCCACACTAGCCTTTTCAGTTGCTTGCCAAGTATAAGGGGGGAAAAAAACCCTTTAATTCTGGTTGGAAGTGTTTTAAGCGTTACATAAAGAGTAGCTTGGCCAGTGAAGTACAAGAGCAGTGTGGCTAACTTCTAAATAAGTTTCGTTTCAGGAAGTATTTAAGCATGCTCTGTAGGATAGCGGTGCTAGTAAACACCCATGATTTAAAGCCACTCTGTACACTTAGACCTCGGCATACCTACTTTACGGCCTCATTATTCTGCCTAAGAACACCACCAGTATATAAAAATAACAAACACATTGCGTTTGCTGAAATATTTTGGTCTATGTTTGAAAAGGTGCAATAAATTCCAATTTGAAAAATAAAATTCTCTGAAGAAAATGTTTCTCTTTCTCTGCTTTAGGTTTTGTATTTGGCCTTCAAATGAAATTCAGAATCAAGGTGGCACATGGGAAAGCCAATCCTCCCACTTCCAATCCTAAAATACAAACTGTTTTCATTTATCAGTGAAATTGAGAAATGCCTGCCATTGATAATGTTTGAACTTTCTAAATGTTATCCATAGCTCCTTTTTTTTTTTTTTTGGTACATATTTGTAATTGTGTAGACAGGGAAAGCCAAAACAAATTCCACTCTCCACTAACCCTCTAGAGAAGAGTGTTGAGTATTTAAGCTGTAAAAATAGCTTTAAGTTTAACCTGGTATTTGCAATTTGTAGGAACAAATTGTGTGTCCCTGTTCTGGTAAATTCAGTGGATGCCACAATGGTGTGTCTCAGTGCTTTGTGGTTGGGAACAACATTTCATGCCCAGTCTTAGAGTACAAGTGGAAAAAAGTTCTTCTGTATAACAAGGGTGGTCATGGTAGAGAATTCTGCCTTGGCTGCCTCAAGCCACAGGGTAATCTTACTAGGTACTCAAATGAGCGGGGGGGTGATAGTGGGCAGAATTCGCTTCAGCTGTTGGCACTTCATTTTTGTTGGGTAGAACTTGTTCCCTAGTGCATGGGTGATTATGTGCCAGGATTCATTAGTTATGACAAATACCATTCCTTCTGATATTTCTCAATACAGTGAGATCTGCAATATTTATGCACAAGGCACCTGTTGCCAGCAATGCTATCTCTCCAGGAAACGTCCAGCATCTTCCACAGATGCTCCTCTAGGGGTAAACATCCTCTGAAGGGGAGCTGACTTCACTGAGTGACTTTATGGGGCTGGAATGCACGCTGATTCTTGAGCTCTTGGCTCCTCAGCTCCTTGCTCCCCCTCCCTGCCTACCCCCCAATCCTTGGCTCCATTCATTCCCCCAGTCATGAGTTTATTTCTTCTAATTCATTTTGTTGTTCTTTAGTTTAAAGCATGTCTTGTTTTCTTAAACCCCCGAGTGCTTGCTGTGTAGAGAAACCGGTGAAAGTAATTAAAGACGTGGAAACCTGCGTTCTTTCTATGTGAGGTCTAAGTTAGGCAAGTCCTGCCTTTTAGGGGGGTACTTTAGATTCACTGTATCTCTGTATCTATCTTGCTGAGAAGCAACAATAGTAGAGTGACCATATATTTCAAATTACAGTGCTGGGCTGGCTTTCCCATAGGTCAGTAAGTCAGGATCTGGGATGGGACGATGGATAGGAGGACAGAACAGGCGCCTGGGCACTAACGTCTCTGTCAGCTCAGATAAATTGCACAGTCCTGGTCCCAAATCCCCGATCTTCAAAGCCAGCGTGTCAGGTTACATTTTATAAGTAGAAACTCAGATTCAAAGGACTCAGAAAGATAATCTAGTCTTAACTCAGAGACACTTAAAATATACTTTTGATATTTATATGCTTTATTTTCACAGGCATTTCCTTCGCCAGTCCTTCATGGGTCAGGGTTTCAAACCTGTGAGCATTATGATTCTGCACAAAGCCAGCCTGGTTTATGGCTGGAGCGTGCCTGCTTCTTCCTCATCTTCTGTAGACAGGTCTGCTCTGTCAGGGCCAAGGCGCGGTCCCATGGCCAACCGGCATGGCCGCATGTGTGTATCTCTGCGAGGGCTCTCCTGTGTGGATCCCTGCCGGTGGGGCCTCCGTGACAGCTTGCCGGACAGTGTAGCTTGTGATTTATTCCCTCATGTATAAATCTGTTGCAAGCTTTCTCAATCACTGCAGAACTTGCTGGTACAATTCCATGTTTAACTAGAGGCATCTGGTGCCTCTGCTGCTGTTTACTAAAACCCTTCATTTCACTTCATAAAACAGTTGGCCCGGTGTGGCTCTCCTTCCTCAGGCCACCTCCCAGCCCTCTCCATTGTGAACGGAAGATTATTTTGTGGTCGGAAGGTCTTCTGCGGGAGACCCCTTTGTGCGTTTTCACTGATTCAGTTTTTCAGTCCAAGATCTGGCCTGTTTCCTTCTATTTGGATCCCTTGGATAATCTAATGGGCTGTGAGCACATTGGTCAATCCTCCTTCAGAGAATCCTGAGGCATTTCCCAGAATACTTGCTCCAGAAGAATTACACCACTTACTCCTGACTACTGTCTGCTAACAGCCAGGACGTGGTCAGGAGGTCTGTGTGGGAGCCCTTGTGCTCAGGGGCTGCTCAGAGGCAGGATCCTGAGGAGTGGGGCGGGTGCCCAGATTTGGGAGTCGGGGAATGCGTGAGGGTCCCCTGGGCCTGGACAACAATGCTGCTGGGCAGCCATGTTGGGTTAGGTGGGCTTAGGTGAGAGCTTATATGCTCTCTCTGCCTCCACAAACATAGCTGGGCCCACTGACAAGCAACTTGGTCCTTTCTATTGTTCTTTTCCAACGTGGGTCATGGTCCGGCTCTGGTTTCTGGCAGGGGTGTCCATGGTGGTCCATGTCTCTCTCCATGCCTCTGCATCACTGATTTTCACAGCCCCACCCCCCTTCCCGCTGCTTTCCACATTCAACTCACCACCCTCATTAGGGAAATAACTTGTTTTCTTTTGCATTCCTCTTCCTCACCTTGTTCATTTGAACGTCTTGGAAATCTGTCGGAGGTGACTATGGCAGATTGAGTTGAGGGCTGTAAGAGGAAGAAAAAGTTAAGGGAGTAAATAAGTGTCAAGGAATTCATTGTCTGCTCTCCACCTGTTGTTATTCTGGTCCCAATCAACCTGCTCGCCAGGCTGGAGCCAGCGGCCATCTGGAAACACTGCTCTGTTTATAAACTTGGCATGAAGCAGCACTCCCGGGCCCTGACCTCCCACACGAATCTGGAAACAATTAGAGCAAGATGATAGGCAGGCAGGGAACGCTCCAGGGAGAGAGGAAGGGCGGGAGGAGGAGGAAAGGAGCCTGTAGGGGAGGGGGCAGATGAGGGGCCAGAGGCAGGAGCCCAGGGAGGCAGGCCTGGGTCTGGGTGGGAACCAGGCCAGCATGTTGGAAGGGGGTTGGGGGTCCTGGGGTGTCAGGAGCCAGAGCCCCAGTGGGAGGCCTGAGTGGGGGAAGGGAGCCAAGTGTAGGGGGCAGAGGGGACCAGAAGGGGTCCTCCTGGAGTGGTGGGGACCCAGGGTGCAGGATGGGGTGGCAGAGGTGGGGTGAGGGAACCAGATATCTGATGTGGGGAGCTGGGTATGGAGAGAAGTGTGGGTGAGGGTCCAGGGCAGTTTGAGTGTGGGTTTGAGCTGGGGGTCTGGTACGGCCCAGAAAGGCCTGGATCTGAGTGGGGTCCTGGTGGGAGCCAAGGATGAGAGGGGGAAGCAGGGAGTGGGGGGAAGACTGGGGAGCAGTTTTGGGGAGCCTGGGGTATCCAGCCCTTCTGGGTTGTGACGACCAGGAGAGGGGCTCCAGCTGTTTGCTCAAGATGCTGCGATCATGCATGCACACTGCGTGCCCGTGCCCTGCGGCCTCAGCCTCACAGGGTGGCCTCCCCCTGTTTCCTGGGACTTCTCAAGAAACAAAACAGGCTAGGGAGGCAAAGAAAATACCGCCGTCTGCCCTTCTCTGTGAGCAGAGGGCAAGAGTATCGTGGACGCAGTGAATAAAGTCCTTCCTGGTCCCTGTAAACACACACACACACACACACACACTCACACACACACACACACACACACACACACTGTACAGTCTCAAGTCTTTGTTTTGGTTTTGGGAACACATTCTTAAAAAGTGCTTTTTAACCAAAGGAAGTTGAAGCAATGCTCCATTTTGCTACAGGGAAACTACAGAAGGACGCTTCTGTGAAAAGGACAGCACTTGTCGATCCACACATTGGCATCTATGTAGACTGACATGGTACTTCCCTGTGGCAAGAGCTGATTCAGGTTTCCAGAGTCTGGTATTGGCGAGATGAATGAGCCTCTTCCTTTTCGCTCAAGAAACACTATTTTTTCCCATCTCTTTCCCCTGCAGTTTTGAAACGTGATTCCTCAGTCTGAGTGGATGCTCTTTTCACGCTCAGCTGGGTTCCTACCTCCTGAAATATCAATCTGTGGGAGTTGCTAGCAGACCCATAGTGGGCACCCATTACCAAGCTCCTGGCAGTCCAAAGGACATTTGATAAGGCGACTTTACTCTGCACCTGTCTCCCTTCTGGGGGCTCTGGGCAGGGCAGCCCTTGCACCCAGAAACGTGGCCCCTCTCCTGGCCTTTTGCCCTGCATCTGCACCGCAGAACCCCTGGTCTCAGCCTGGAACACTGGCCCCAAGTCCATTTGCTTAGACCTCTAGAAACTAATTCACAAAAGTGGTGTCATCAACCAACCCAGTCCCAGCCAATCTAGTCCCAGAGCCCTCTCCAGTTGTGAGTTTGATGACTGCCATCCCCTTACCCCCACCAGCAAGGCCTTGTTCTCAGCATTGACTCCCGCTGAATTTTCTCTTTTTGTCTAAACACAGTTTCACACTCCTTGCTTCTCCTACACTGGTTATAAAACCCAGCCCAAGAATGTTTAGGACTGTGGATTATGCACCACACAGTGATGTGACAAAATAAGCAAGCAAGGTTTACAAGGCCCACAGCATAGCCCAGAGAGCCGGCTGGACTGGGTTGGGCCCTTCGTGTGGCTCTTGCTACCCTGTGGTTGCACCCCAGAGCAGGGCTCCTGAGGGTCCCTGGAGACGCTGAATCTGGTAAGCCAATTTTAGACCCCAAGTCTGGTTGCAAGTAGGTTCATTTGAACTATAATATAAAATATTGTGTTTATTTAACCCCTGTAAGCTGATCTCCTTTGTCCTTGTGAACTGGCTGGGCAGCTAAGAGCCCACATTCCTTCCATACTTAATAAAACTTCATATTTTTCTCTGTATTCATAAATTTAATTACACTCAGACCCTTTTAATCTACATCAGTCTTTCGAAATTTACCTAGATTAAGAAAACACAGGCCCCTCCCTTTCCCTTCAACATGCCACATAATCATAATCTTTAGACACAACATGAAAATTCATTTTGCCAGTTTTGTCAAGAAATCATCTTGTATCTTTTCTGATTTTCTAACCTGGAGATAGTAGAGATGTAAATTGACTTGGCCATGATTCTTCCCAAGATGATAGATTTATATTTTAAATGCCTACATTTCCTTAACCTTATTAAAACACAACCAAAACACCAAGAGAAAAAAAGCTGTTTCTAACTTACTTCACCCAAGACTCTTTGTAAATTCTTTAAAGCGTTCAGCTTGTATTTGGGATTAATACAGCTTCTCTGAAATTAAACAAGGTGAGAGGCATCAGTGATGCCCTTGCCACCCCCAGATGAATCTTGGGACACAAGATCAATAGTGTTTCCTTGGCCCCTCCCAGATGCTTTTTGAAAATCAGTGACATTTCTGTAAAGTGCTTTGTACTTTTTGAGAGAAATAAAGGCAATTTATCGGCATCCAGGCACCCACATGGAGATGAAAGCTTATCATCTAGCTCACGGCGGAAATCCTTCCCAGTGTGACCTCCTTCTCTCGAATCTTCTCTAAACAACATCTGTTCAAATGGTGCTTCAAAACCACCTTCTTACTTGTAATTAAGAACACCAAGACCCCCTATTAACTGAAATGTTTATCTTCATTTCCAAAGCGTCATGTTCTCCCTCTTCCCTCCCTATTTCTTTGGAGATTTTTTATAATTCCCTGTCTGGACAGACCCTTCTGCCAACTGATCCCTCCTCTGTTCATATCTTTTGGCCACCATTTGGCTTTACCCTGATTTGATTTCTAAGAGAAAAATCTTTGTTTCCACCCAAAGAAAAAATAAATAAAAACCAAAACAAAATGAAACCTTTATGTATTGTAGAAAATTTGTTAATTGAAATTCTTACAAGAACACTTTACTTAATGTTTGGTCTGAGGAAGGCTTTAAAAATAAGAGGCCCCTTGCAGCTTTCTCATCTGGAAGTCAGCTAGTGTTCAACTCTTTGGTGCACAGAAGAGGAACAATCTATAGTTTTCCTTTCCTGCTTCTAAGGAATGGAGCTGCAGAGAGAAGCTGCTCTGACGTATTATTTCTTTCTAAGAATGCTCAGGGGTGTACTATGGATTACAATTCTAAAATTTGTGACTAAGTTTCCATCTAAAAACTGGACAACAACTGGAAAACCCCAGTTTTCTTTGTCTGGGTATATTGGAGGGGAGAAGGGCCAATGACATTTCCAAACTCATGTGTGTTCTCTGTGTCGACTCTACTGGCTGTTTAATTATAAGATCATTTAACGGAGGATGACTTTTAAGGCAAATGTGCCATAAGTCACGTGTTCCCTCCTTAGCTGTTATGTGAAGGCAGTGACCATGTCTTTGACCTGATGGAATGGGTGTTTCCTGGGTCATGTGGCCATGTGCTTAAAACTTACATGTGATAATGATGAAAACATGCAGAAGTGTTTGTGTGATGATGGTTAGGGCCTCATTGCCATTGAATTTCAGGACATACTATCAGAGCATGACATGGTTAGCTACTCTATGAAGTATTCAGTAAATGTGGAGTGCTCAAGTGTAAAATGCTGACAGAATGATTTATATCTCTTTGCCCTTCTAGACAATATATTTCATGTCTGCCTTATTTGCCATTATAAATCCTGTTCCTACTACATTGCCTGATGAATGAGAGGCATTCTTTGACTATGTGCTCAGTGACTATGAATCAATTAATGGTAAGGGACATTTTTTGCTTTGGAAAATTAGGGAATATTTTAGAGCAAAATTAACAGAGCCCAAGACTGTCCTGGAGGGATGGCACATTCAAATGATATTCTTTTTGTCTCCCATCTCTCCCCACTGAGAGGGATTTGCCACTTAAACACATTTCTTGTTATTACAATAGCACTATTAGAAGCAGTGTCAGTACACCTATGGGTAGTGGTAATGGGAGTAGGAATTCTGTGATGGGGACAAATTTTCCAGGTGTGTTGTATCATACTCACTTGTGGGTCCTACAGGCTTTACAAGCAGAGAAGACACTGGTTTTGGATCCTAGGAGAAAACACCAGACACCTACTGAACAGCAGACATTTTTTTGTTTTGACAGTCAAATCCAATTTCTATTTGGCAACTTAATATTCTTGAAAGCAAAGTTCTGCAGAAAGCCTGAGAGAGATGGGGTGAGGGAGTAGAAAGGGAGAGGGAGGAGTCGGGAGGGGAAGGGGAGAGGGAGAGGCATCACCTGATTTCTAAATTTCTCAGCACATCAAGTATGAACCCTTCGGAGCTTAGAGTACTGCCCACAGTAAGCAGAAGGTCATGGTGTGGCAGCTCCAGGGAAAACGAGGGATTTCATCAAGTGGTGAGAAAGCCTGAAGCCCCACCCCTTATTTAGCACTGAAGGGCTCTGGGAAGAAGGAAGAGAGGTTGAAGGGTCACATGTGTTGGTTAGTTGGTTGCTTCAGAGACATTCAGATTAGTGGCAGAGAACCGCAAGAACTGAGGGCTAGAAGCACCCCTCCCCTCCTATGATAGGAGGGTTGCAGCTTATAGGAGAAGCCCACACCCACGGCCACCTGGGCTTCTACAGCAATACAGGGTGCTACTGACCCCACTGTGCCTTGCTGACAACTTGAGTAAGAGAGAAGGAGTGAGCAAAGATCAGAGAGACTGAGCCTGCTCCCAGTGAACCTGATTAGTCCAAAGGGGAATATTTTAAACAGCCCTGAGAGATATTTCAAGCGCTTGGGGTTGGGTTTGTGAGGAAGGTCTGATTATCATGATTACCCTCTACATTCATCTCCTTACCCACCATTCTGTCCTTGGCACTTGTCTCACTGCACAGGAGTGAGTGGGGCCCACGGTGGGCTCTGCAGGGAAGGAACATGTGCTCCAGCACCAAGCACAGCTCCTGGCACACAGGAACTCCTCAAGTAACTAGGTAGGAGTAGTCACTTCTATTACTCATATAGAAATTCTTAATACCTCTTTCTTGATATGAGAATGGCCTGGTCTAGTCCAGAAGTTCTCTTAATCTGCTTATCTACTAAGCATTACGCAGAAATACTGGCTCAAAGTATGCTTACCTGTTGGATATATGCATGCATACATATTTCTTATTCTATTCTTCTGATCCCTCCTTTATCAGGACAGTAATAGTGTGGATTATTTATGTTTGAACTTTGAAATTAAGTTAGGTGGTCACCATGGTTCTTCTGTTTTTGCTTTTTATGTTCAACTTTTTGCTTCTAAACTGCAAATTTTTATAGTATGCCATCTCCTACTTCTCTCATTTTGCTCTTCTTTTCTCTTTCAAGTTCTGTTCTTCTCTTTTACCTTCTTCTCCCAACTCCCCACAAAGATCACACCAGTGATCAGGTTCATTCCTTAGTCCAGGGCTTCTACTTAGAGTCTATGGTTCATATCACATGCAATGGTCTTGTCCTAGTCACAGTGGGAGATGGATCATGAAAAATGGCTCCAATTCCCCATTCTTCCTTATAAAGGTATCTATACCATATGCAATGCGATATTATAGTTTTCCTATTGAGAAGTCAGTCTATGTCCCCATCATTAAGTCTGGGCTGTGTAGTGATTTCCCTTGGTCAATAGAATGTGATGGAATATGCCAGTTCCAGGTCTAACTCTCAAGGGGTCTTGTGTCCATCCTCTCTCTATATTAGAATCCTGCCACTTGTGTGTGAAAAGTCCAGGCTGACCATCAAAGAATGAGAGGTTATGTGGAGCTCAACTGACCCATTCTTGCCAGTTGAACCTCAGCTGCCCTGTGCGATAACAGGATCATGAGCGAGCCCAAATTAAATCCACGAGCCCTTTCGATGTTGATAGTTTCCTGGCCAGTCCATAGTCCCAGACCCATGAGAAACAATAAATAGTTGCTTTCTTAAACCACAAAGTCTTGGGGTGGTTTGTTAGGCAGCAATAGCTAACTGATAGTCCATAGCCATCTTTTGTTGCTAAACATGAAGGATCATTTTTTAGTCCTTATAGCAGAGACTTATACAGGTTAACCCAAATCTGTGTCCTTTTTTCATCATAAGCATACAGCTGTACTATATTTTCTCACCTCCACATGCCCATGTGACTGAGTTCTGGCTAATGGAATATGTGCAGAAGTGAAGTGTGTCACTTCCAAGTCTGGCTTCTGCAATCTATTTCCCCTCCTCTGGCTGAATGGAGAGAAACTGAGGAGGGCATATCCACAGTATGGAAGATGCAGGGCTTCCTGAATGACCATATGGGAGACTGCTACCCACCAGAAACATCTACAGTAGATTTTGTGTGAGTGAGAAACTAACTTTTGTTGTGCCACATAACTGAGGCTTGGGGTGCATTTATAGAAGCTGGGGTTGTTTGCCCTCACCGGTGCTCTCCTCCTCTTACTTGGCCTCTCTGCGGCCCTGGCCATGCTGACTGCTCTCTCTTTATGGCATCCTCTTTCCCTGGTTTCCTCGATCTTGTACATTATAATTTTCCCACACATATATCAATGGTTCCCATTACTTTCACGAAGATAAGGTCCAGAATTCTTAGCATGCCTTTGCTAACGCCTTTGTTTACCTGTCCACCCTTCTATCTCACCACCATTGCCTTCTAACTCTGTGCATTTATATAAACACATGATGCTCTCATGTGCTCTGAGGTCTTACATTTGTTGTTCTCTCTGCTGGAAATAGTCTTCCCACTTTTTGCCCTACTAACTTTTGCTACCATTTCAGATCTGGTCTATCACCCATCCAACAATCCTGGGCCCCAGGCTGGGCAAAGAGCCATTGTGGACTGTGAGGGGATTCTGTGTTTGCCTCAATCATAGGACTTATTGTTGTACAAGTGCTTCCTCTCCCTTTACCAGCGGACTCTCTGTGCTCTATTTTAGCCTACCGTGCTTACTATAGCATACACATCCCAAATGCATAAACCCACACATGCCATTTAGTCATGCTAATAATCATTTAGTGAGTGCATAAATTAATGAGTTGGGCAAGACTAGGGAAACAAGAGTGCATGAAATCTAAAAATTAGACTTAGAGTTCAATAATTGGTAATTATGAGAAAGTCAGCTAGAAAAATAATGTTGTTTAATCTATCTTGGAGATTATCTGTACATGGCCCCTCTGATGATTACTAGACTATTTACACTTATAGGTACAGAACTGCCTTTTTTTCAAGCAGTGTTTCCTTTTATTATCATTAGTGATGAAAATTGGATTTATTTCACATATTATAATGCAGAATTTGATGTTTTTATGTGAACATTAAGTGCTCTGTGAAACCTCAAGCGTATTTCTCTATTAGAATTGGCAGATGAAGGGTTATATAAACTTGTGGCCAGCTGAGACGTTCCCAAAACATTGCTATTGGAAAAGAGGGAACAAAGGGCATAACATGGGTGTCTGAATTCCTTCTTTGGGATGGCTTAGACACATGTTTGCATACGTTCTTTATTATGGCACTGTCCTTTAACCACAAGGACAACTCAAGACACTGGAAGGTTATGTGTGCTGCCCAAGGTCCCACAGCAACTTAGGTTTGAAACTGTCTCTGAAAGCAGGTGTAGGTATCTTTCTCTAGGAGCCCACACTGACTCCCTATGCTCCTAGACCTGGAAATGAATAAAAAAGAGCCTCTGTCAACTCATAATGATTAACCTGGTGAAGCTGATGACACATACCTGTGAGGTTGTATGTGGAGGCGGACTTGAGGGGACCCCTTTAGTGAGTGTTCATGGTTGAACTCCATGGGGGAGTAAAGTATTCTGGAATTTGCTTTGGTTGCCTTGCTGCTGTGTGAGCCTGTCCTCTGTAGGCTCTGCCGGGCTTGATTTCTGACCCCATGAGGAGTGTACAGTGGATCAGGGAAAAGGTATGGGGGCCCATACTATCGTCTTGCCATGGCTGATGATAATGAGAGCAGCTAAGATTGACCAAGTGCTTTATATGATCCCAACTCCTCTCCTGAATGGCCTTGTCTGGTTCTCCATGGGCACCACCAGGGAGATGCATTGGGGATCCTGAGGTACAGAAGGCTCCGGGACTGTTTCCCTGTTCCCTTCTGAGTATGTGTGCCGGGGTGGTCTCTGCCCACTGGACAGGGTGTTGGTCTGTAGGGACGGTGTGTGGTGTCTTCCCACAGAGCTCCAGGGTCCTGTGTAGAACAAATCCTCTTTCATCTTCTAGCTCCTGAGCCCTTTTTCCCACTGCCTCACTGTGGATGCTTACTTTGGAAGGATCATTTCTTACACCCTGAAATGAGGGTGTATAAATTTAAATATGCAAAGATGGATGACAAAATGATCACATTTGGAGTAAACAGACACATCTTCATAACCACAGAACACTTGTGTCTGTATTTAGTGGATTGGCTTATACACCTAAATTCTTCACCAGGTATTTTTGTGTTAATTTGAGTGTGTTGGTCATAGACAGCAGAGGACAGCTGAAGTAAGCAGGAAGAGACTCCCTTCAAATGACATCCATCTCATTACACCGAGTGCGTGACCCCCTCATGACTCCATCCTTCCACACACCACTGTGCAATACTCACCCCCACGCATCCTGTTTAGAGTCAGCTTAGATCCTGCAGAATTTTCCTTTTATTTTTCAGCAACAGAATATGAGACAAAGGCCAAGAGCTGCCGAACTGTCTGTACTGTTTGGAAGAGCCCGGGAGCTGCTGCTTTGTAGAGCTGAGAGGAAGTCCTGCTTGGCCCTTCAGAGCTCCCTGCAGGCTCTGGGCTGTTAGTCAGCAACCTGCAGCCCGCTCCCGCCACATGGAGCCTCCCCCACAGCCTGTGTCTAGCTTGGGCTCTCCGAGGCTATTTCATCCGTGTTGTCTGCACTGTGTTTTGTCACCCTGGTGAGTGTACAAGTGGCAGAGTCAAGGGTTGGAGCCCCAAAAAACAGCCCTGACTCCCCAGGAGAGCCTTGCAGGGTCAAGGCACCCAGTCCCCTCCACCTGCCTAAGTGATCAGTAGTCACCAAGATTGCATAACCAACACCAGCACAGCCTGAGAGCCCAGGATGAATCAGTTGTGGTTAAAGACCTAAAACAGCCTTTGTTCTCTGACTAATATGTTTTCTCACACAAAGAGCCTCAGTGCTGTCTCAAGACGTTCTTACTCGGTGCTGTCATCTGAGATTTAGGTATTGGGCAGGCTGATCCCTGCCTGCATGGAGCTCAGATTCTCATGGGGGAGGGGATGCAAAAAGCATAATCCATAAGTAATTTTCATGTTGTAAAAATGACCAGTGCTTAAGGAATAAAGCATAAACCAGGGTAAGGGATAGGGGAGCTGTGGGGAGAGCTGCAACTTAAAATAGGGAGACTGACATGGGCCTGTCTGTGAAAATGACCTTGGAGAAATGAGTGGAAAGAGGTGCACGGTGTGTATTTCGGAATGTTCTAGGAAGAAGAAACAACCCATGCAACGAGCCTGTGGTGAGCAGGTGCTGATGGAGGCTGGTGTACCCTGTCTATTTAACACAGTAGAGCCATAGCTGTAAGGCTCTAGTGAACCATATTACTTCTCTGATACATAGCTGCAGTGGCCCCTCATGGCACTGGGAGTGGAAATAAAGGCTTACTGTGGCCCCTTCTACATTCTGGCCCAGAGCTTCTCTGATCCCACTGCTCATGTTGGTGACTGCCTTGCCAACTGTGTTGCGAGTAGACTGTGGAGAGCAAGTGTGGAAGGGGAGGCCATTAAGAGACTGTGCAACAAATTGCTCCACGCCATAGTGACTTACAGCAGTGTCCTTTATTTCATGATTCTGAGGTGGGTAATGTGGGTTGGCCTGGGCAGGACGGTCTTGCTGGGATCCCTCGTTCATCTGGGCACCAGTGACACCTCTCAGGCAGCTCCGTTGCTGGAGAGTGACTGGCTGTTGGCTGGCAGGACAGGATGACTGGTCAGTGGGTCTTTCATCGCTCAGCAGGATAGCCCAGGCAGCTACTCAAAAGGTGGCTCAAGGGCGAACCTCAGGAAGCAGTGCTTTTCAAGTCTCCACCCTGACTGTAGGTCATGGCTGGAGTCTGTGGGAGAGCACCAGCAGGGTGTGCAGTTGCAGGGGGGCCTGGAAGTGGGGGCTGCTGCCAGTCAGCCACAGAGAGGTTGCTGTGACATGGGGGGATGTGCTGGTGTTGTGCACCAGCAGCTGTCCTCAGAGATGGTGAAAAGCACTTGAATTATAAATGTTTTCTGAAGACGTAGTCAATAGAATTTGCTGATGGAATGTACATGGAATATGAGGAAAAAAAAAAAAAAAAAACCAAGGGTGACTGAGGTTCTGGACCTGACTGACTAAGATGGAGGTGCCACTGGCCGAGACGAGGAAGCTGAAGGGGGTCAGGCTGTGTGCAAGTGGGGGGACTCCACTGCCAGCAGGCTGGGTCTGAGCCATCCATCAGACGTTCACGTGAGATGCTGAGTAGGCAACTGGGTGTATAGCTCCAGAGTGCAGAGAGGAGGTTTGGGCTGGAGATATAAATTTCACCATGACATACTTTTATTTTTTCATTTTTATTTTTTTAAAGTTTATGTATTTATTTTGAGAGAGACAGCATGAATAGTGGAGGGACAGAGAGAGAGGGAGAAAGAGTCTCAAGCTGGAGTCCCGAGCTTGATGCAGGGATGGAACTCACAAAACTTGTGAGAACATGACCTCAGCAGAAACCAAGAGTTTAGAGCTTAACCGACTGAGTACCCAGGTGCCCCACCATGAAATATTCTTCAAGATGTGCAGACTGACAGGATTACAAAGAACCACAAATATGTGCCACCTGACTTTGGTCAGTATTTGTACTTCTTGTTGTTTAAATGCCTCCATTGAATTATCAGTTTCAGTGCCTTCATTTGACCAATCACTGAGCATCTATTGTTTATAACATACTACCGTATAATACAGGAGCCCCAAACTATCAGGGAAATGAATATATATGTGTGTATATATATATATGTAATTTTAATATCACTCTTCTATTAATAAGAATAAATTCATTTGAAAACAAAAAGTATCTTAACGATTTCAATCAAGTGGGAAGATTTGTATCACATAAGTATAGACATACATACCCAAATACCTGTATGCACTCATGAGAGTTGACCATGGCACCCTTGCTTTGCAGCCCAGTAAGCTAAGCATGAAAGGGGTGACCAGTCACATTCAACAGATGACACAGAAAAGCACAGAAGAGCTGGCTCAGGCACTAAACCTGCACTCAGTGAATTTGGACTGACCTGGGTCTTCTGACCTGCACTTGGATCCCTTTCAGTGATGAAAAATCCATAGACCATTCTCACTCAAAAGAGAGGCCAACCCACTCCATAGGAAAGTGGCTCACAATGTGGCATGATTACTGGGTCATCAAGAGCAAAAATAAATGATTGGGACCTCATCAGGATTAAAAGCTTCTGCACAGCCAAGGAAACAACCGAGAAAATTAATAGGCAACCAACAGAATGGGAAAAGATAGTTGCAAATGACATATCAGATAAAGGGTTAATATCCAGAATCTATAAGGAACTCACCAAACTACACGCCCGAAAAACAAACAACCCAGTGAAGAAATGGGCAGAAGACATGAACAGACACTTCTCCAAAGAGGACATCCAGATGGCCAACAGACACATGAAACGATGCTCAGCATCCCTCCTCATCAGGGAAATACAAATCAAAACCACACTGAGATACCACCTCACGCCAGTCAGAGTGGCTAAAATGAGCAAATCAGAGAACTCTAGATGCTGGCGAGGATGTGGAGAAACGGGCACCCTCCTACACTGTTGGTGGGAATGTAAACTGGTACAGCCCCTCTGGAAAACAGTGTGGAGGTTCCTCAGGAAACTAACAATAGAACTCCCCTATGACCCAGCAATAGCACTGCTAGGAATTTACCCAAGGGATACAGAAATGCTGAGGCATAGGAGCACATGTACCCCAACATTCATAGCAGCACTCTCCACATTAGCTAAAACATGGAAAGAGCCTAAGTGTCCATCAACAGATGAATGGATCAAGAAGATGTGGTTCATCTATACCATGGAATACTACATGGCAATGAGAAACAATGAAATCTGGCCGTGTGTAGCAACATGGATGGACCTTGAGGGTGTTATGCTGAGCGAAATAAGTCAGGCAGAGAAGGACAAATATCATATGTTTGCACGTATAGGAGGATTAGGAGGAACTTGACGGAGGAATAAGGGGGAGGAGAAGGGCGGAAATGGTGGGGGAAAAGGAGAGAGGCAAACCATGAGAGACTCTTGAATGCTGACAAAAACTGAGGACTGATGGATGTGGGGGGGAGGGGGGGAAGGGCATGGAGGAGGACACTTGTGGGGATGAGCACTGAGTGTTATGTGGAAACTAATTTGACAATAAACTATTTGTAAAAAAAAAAAGTGTATATGTGTGTGTGTGTGAATTTATTTTTCCAATTGCATAATTCATGTCCAGATACAGAATAATTCCATCATAAGGATCCCTGTTCTTCCTTATAAAGTCCCCCAGCCCCCCATTATCCTTAACCACTGGCAATCCCTACTCTCCTTTCTGTCATGATAATTTTATCATTTCAGACAGTTGTACAAATGAAGTCCTATAGTATGCATGAGATTGCTGTGGCATTCTGCCTAATTCCCTTGAGATCCATACATGTTGTGGTGCACGAGTTCCTTCCTCTTTATTGCTGTGAAGGGTCCACTGGATGGATGGACCACTGTTTGTTTTGCCATTCACTCATTGAAGGACGTCTGAGTTGGCTCCTGTTTTGGGCTATTAGAAATAAATAACACTTCTATAAGTATTCATGTACAAGTTTTTGTGTGCATGTAAGTTTTCAAAAGTTAAAAAAAGAAATCTTTCCAAATTCCTGAATAAGTGGTACGTCAGGACCCCAGGGCACCAAAGGAAGGAAGGTAGAAGTAATGATTTACCTAGAAAATTGCCTGGAAAGGGGTGACCTGCAGGCAGCCCCAGTCCATTAAACTGAGCCTCAGAAGAGCTCACATGGAGCATGTGACTGAGCAGCACTCCCCACTGCTTCCTTCTCAGTGGGGTCAGCTGCACACAGTCCTCAGCCTGCCACTCCCACAACTGACCTGATGAAGGAAGCTGTTGAACATGGCTTGTTTGAATGCTGGCGAATGCCTGCCACAGGTTATTTTAGCTTTGCTGTGGTCAGTTTTTTAGGGGATTGCTCTGAGCTGACACTGCGCTCCAGAATGTCCTCAGCATATGAGAGTCATGTTATCACCTAAAAAATGTTTCTATCTTTTGTGGCTCAGGCAGGGTGAAATACATTGACTTCAATTTTTTAAAATTCTTATGTTTATTTATTTTTGAGAGAGAGAGAGAGAACAAATAGGGAAGGAGCAGGCAGAGAGACACAGAATGTGAAGCAGGCTCCAGGCTCTGCACTATCAGTGCAAAACCCAATGCGGGGCTCTAACTCAATAACCATGTGATCATGATCTGAGCTGAAGTCCAACGCTTAACTGACCACCCAGGTGGGTGTATTGACTTCAAAATTTTAACTGGTCACTTCAAAAGTGCAAAAGGTTGGGGAAGAGGACTTTTGGGTTCTGCTATATTTATAGCAAAAAGAGTCCTTTTATTTTATAATCATACCTGATACAAAGCATTCTTTTCTTCTCTATGGTCTTTAGTGATTGTTGGACCTGTTTCCATTGGACTGAGTGACTGACTAACAATAACACATCACAGGTGCTATCTTCAGTGGAGACGAGTCATTTCTCAGGTGGTTCTCAATAAAGGAGGAAGTAGCTCTCAGAGTCTTACTGAAGTGTAGTTCATGTTGAGTTTCTGGATAGCCTGTCTCTATTGTGCCTCCATGCCTTCAGGCAGCTTGAAGGTTGAGGCTGGTCAAATTGTGAAATGATTAAGATAATTAGAGATGGATTATTTAAACAATGATACCACCACTCTCCCTGAAGCTACATTTATGTATGTATGTATGTATGTATGTATGTATGTTTATTTCTTTATTTTGAGAGAGAGCTTGTGTTTGTGCAAGTGGGGGAGGGGGAGAGAGGGAGAGAAAGAATACCAAGCAGGATCCATGTGGGGCTTGATCTCAAGATGGTGAGATCATGACCTGAGCCAAAGTCAAGAGTTGGACACTTAACCGACTGAGCCACCCAGGCGCCCTAATACCATTATTTAAATAATCATCTCTAAACAATCAAATATAACATACCATATTTGGTTTTTACCTATTGTTCTTTATTTAACAGAATTGAACAGGGATGCCTTCAGTTAGAATGTGAATGTTAATATGATACTAATTACCTAAATAAAGTCAGGTGTTCATTTTCAGAGACAGCATGGTGTAAGAGGCGCCCCATGCCTGGGTCCCCTGCTTATCTCTTCAGCCTTCTCCTGACACACTCCAGTATGTTCCCTTTCACTATTCAACTTCAGGCCATCCCTGAAAAGCCCATGGCCTCTGTTTCCAGTGCTTTTCCACACCTTGCCATTTTTTACTGCTTGGTTACCTTCTACTTCTTCTTGAAGTTTCAGCTTCAGTCTTTTAGATAATGACTTATTCATTCATTTACTTATTCACTAAGTCATTTAACATTTACTGAATAATTAGAATTGCTACACATTTGGTAGGTGTCCAGGACACAAAAGACATCATTCTAATAACCTTCCAGTGTCTTCAAGACAGATACAGAACTGAAATGTGCACACAACATCTATTGTACAGTGGGGTTTATGTAGGTATGCCGGGAGTGCGGGGGAGGGATGTCAAACCACCTGCGGGGTGGGGGGGCAGGGAAGGATCATTTCCTCTGGCACCTGCCTGGCCATTTCTTAGCTGGGCTAGTGTGTCCCCTCGATATGCATGCTTGATGTAATAACACAGCACAGCACACTGTGCTGCTCTCTTCCCCAAACACCAAATACCCCCTGCCTGCCAGCTCAGTCTGGCACTCTGCAGGCATTCTGTGTACACCTCTGTTTCAGTTCTTTTAACTGGCATTGGGTTTGATTTTTTTAAAGCTTTTCGTTCATACTCTAACTACTTCAGAAAAATATTTGAGGTGGCTTTCAGTAAAACCACACAGGACCATTAGAAATAAAATTAGATGGAAGAATCAGCTAGAGGAAGGGAGAGAAATGATGCCATTGAGTTTGTTTGCAGGGATGGGAGTTGTTCTGAGCTCCCTGGAGCTGGACTGCCCTGTCATTCCTTTGCCATGGTCTCCTACAAATTGAGTGGCTTATTTTAGCGTTTAGTTGATGCATTAGTGAAAAATAACAAATGTGTCCATTGAAGTAGAACATGGGCCGATAAAATTTTCAAATACTAGGTCTTCCATGTTAAAACTTCTTTAAATTAATGTTTACTTTTTATTTATTTTTTTTACAAATAGCTTATTGTCAAATTAGTTTCCATATAACACCCAGTGCTCATCCCCACAAGTGCCCTCCTCCATGCCCATCACCTCCCCCTCCCCCCATCAGTCCTCAGTTTGTTCTCAGCATAAAATTAATGTTTATTAATTTTTGAGGGAGAGTTAAAGCGTAAGCAGGGGAGGGGCAGAGAGAGAGAGAGGGATACACAGAATCAGAAGCAGGATGCAGGCTCTGAGCTGCCACAGCACAGAGGCCCACACAGGGCTCTAACCCACCAGCCACAAGATCATGACCTGAGCTGAAGTCGGACGTTTAACTGACTGAGCCACCCAGGCGTCCCCAGTCTTCCATGTTTTCTACAGAACTGGGAATTGAGTGCTGTGAATTCTAGAGTTCACTGTTCATGACTCTCATGCCCTCACTAGGCACTGAAATCCAGGTACTCGGTCTCCTGTTGAGGATTCCAAAAAAGCTATTGGCTGGTTGTTTTTAAACTAGCCTCCTTTTTCCTCCATGTTTGAGCCCTGTGTTCAGCCACACTACTTCTTCTGTGCAAAATGTGGGCACGTTCCTTGTTAGTATGTACGTGCAAAGTAGGGGAATTGATATGAACCTTAAACTGGTGTCACTAGCTACATTAAATGATGCAAACCATACAAAATTCTCATCAGGGCGCTAGAAGAAAATGTGTTCTCAAAAGCTCTCAGAAGCTCAGATGGTGGTCCACATCCACTCACTTCCTGTTGATGGTACTTCTGGAACACTCACAGTGGTTTGAGGAGAGGAAACCTTGCAGGGGGGTGGTGGGACGGTAAGCCCACCAGCCCACATCTGGCAGCTGGCCTGTGACACTGGGATCCGTGAACACCAGCCCAATGCTGCTACTCCCAGTCTGTGCTGCGACTGGCCTCACAGCATTATTTACAGAACCACCCTTGAGGTTCTCTCAGCGGGGACTGACTGGGATTCTCTTGTAGCTGATGTGGAAACTTACTGTCTGTACTGCACACGGGTAAAAGGCACAAGTCTCAGATTTAATATCTTAGTACGTTAAATTCCTCATGTTTTACATCCAGTGATTGTTTTTAATGAGGTCCACTTAATGCTACTATATTTCAATAATGTCTTAATTTTTGTTATTTTCCCAGTTAAGTCTATCACTGTGGAATCTTAAATACCATTGATTAAATACTGGCATTATAATTAAGAGTATTCCATAAAATATGTCTTTAAAATGTTTAATAGGTAATATATTCATCGAGTTTCAAATGTAAAATGTACAAAAGGTTAGATAATCCCGTTCTCACACTTTTCTCTTGGTACCCATTTGTTTTCTCTGATGTGTAAGTTTCAAAAATTTTTAAAAATCTCTTCAGAAATAGGTCATGCATCTGTAAAGCAAGTCCATATATATTCATATTCTTGTTTGACATAAATGGTAAATGTACTATGCATATTGGTCTACTCCTTATTTCGATCATGTAGTAATTTTTTTGAGTGCATCTTTATTTGTTCATAAAACCTTTTTCAATCCTATTCTACTGTGTGGTGTGTTGTATTATTTATTAACAGTTCCATGATGGGTATTTCTAGTTATTTCCAAGCTCTTTATCTTTTTTTTTTTTTTTTTTTTT